>NC_053024.1:232544733-232690360 GCF_003073215.2 Triticum urartu | reverse complement strand
CATACCGAACTTCTTCAGGCACTCTTTAAGATATTTCTCTTGAGATATGAAGATGCCGTTGCGTTGTTGCCGTATTTGAAGACCGAGAAAGAACTTCAGCTCCCCCATCATGGACATCTGATATTGCTCTTGCATCATATATCCAAACTCTTCACTATACTTCTGATTGGTGCAGCCGAAGATAATGTCATCCACATATATTTGGCACACAAATAGTTCACCATCATATGTCTTCGTGAAAAGAGTGGGATCCAGGGAACCAGGTATGAAGCCTTTGCTTTTCAGAAAGTACTTGAGTGTATCATACCAGGCCCTAGGGGCTTGTTTGAGGCCATATAGTGCCTTGTTGAGCTTGTATACCATATCAGGATGTTTTGGATTTTCAAAGCCAGGTGGTTGTGCAACATACACTTCTTCTTCAATATTGCCATTGAGAAAGGCACTTTTCACATCCATCTGATAGAGAAGTATGTTATGATGATTTGCATAGGCCAGCAGTATGCGTATGGCTTCAAGCCTAGCCACAGGAGCAAATGTTTCATCGAAGTCAATGCCCTCCACTTGAGTATATCCTTGAGCAACGAGACGAGCTTTGTTTCTGACAACTTGACCATGCTCATCTTGCTTGTTGCGGTATATCCATTTGGTGCCTATTATGTTGTGCTTCCGTGGATCAGGACGCTTAACCAGTTCCCATACATTATTCAGCTCAAACTGTTGAAGCTTTTCTTGCATAGCTTGAATCCATTCAGGTTCCATGAAGGCTTCTTCAACTTTCTTGGGTTCTGATATTGAGACGAATGCGAAATGCCCACAGAAGTTTGTTAGCTGAGTTGCCCTTGAACGAGTGAGTGGACCAGGTGCATTGATGCTGTCCAGTATTTTGTCAATTTGTACTTCATTTGCAACACGAGGGTGTGTGGGGCGAAGACTTTGCTCTTGCTGATCTATGTGGTCATTTGAAGGTATATCGTCAGGCTGAGCATTGTCTTCATGTGGATCAGGTGCTGAGATGATAAGTTCTTCTTCAGGATGAGCTTCAGAAGGTACAATTTCTCCAGTTCCCATAAGCTTGATTGATTCATTTGCTGGAACTTCATCTAGCACATTTGGCAATTGCTCTCTTTGTGATCCATTGGTTTCATCAAATCGCACATCCACTGTTTCAACCACTTTGTAGTGGAAGAGATTGAAGACTTTGTAGGAGTGCGAATCCTTTCCATATCCAAGCATGAAGCCTTCATGTGCTTTTGGTGCAAACTTTGAGGTGTGGTGTGGGTCCTTGATCCAGCATTTTGCGCCAAATACTCTGAAATAACTGACATTTGGCTTCTTGCCAGTTAGGAGTTCATAGGATGTCTTGTTCAGAAGCTTGTGAAGATAAACACGATTGATTGTATGGCATGCAGTATCAATGGCTTCAGTCCAGAACTTTCTTGGAGTCTTGTATTCATCTAGCATTGTTCTGGCCATCTCAATGAGTGTTCTGTTCTTGCGTTCGACGACGCCATTCTGCTGTGGCGTGTATGGAGCTGAGAATTCATGTGTGATGCCCAAGGTATCCAGATATGTATCAAGGCCAGTGTTCTTGAATTCAGTGCCATTGTCACTTCTGATGTGCTTTATCTTGGCGTCAAAATTGTTCATAGCTCGATTTGCGAAGCGTCTGAAGACATCCTGCACTTCAGTCTTGTAAAGGATTATGTGCACCCAAGTATATCTAGAATAATCATCAACAATTACGAAGCCATAGAGGCATGCAGAAGTAGTAAAAGTTGAGTAGTGAGTGGGACCGAAAAGATCCATGTGGAGCAGTTCGAAGGGTTGAGTAGTGGTCATGATTGTCTTCGAAGGATGTTTTGCCCTTGTCATCTTCCCTGCTTCACAAGCACCGCATAAGTGATCTTTCTTGAACTTGACGCCCTCGATGCCTATGACGTGCTTTTTCTTCGCAAGGGTGTGGAGGTTCCTCATGCCAGCATGCCCAAGCCTTCGATGCCAAAGCCAGCATTCTGAAGCTTTTGCAAGAAGACATACTGCAAGTTGTGGTCCTGCTGAGAAATCTACCACATACAAATCACCTTTCCTATACCCTTCAAACACTAGAGATTTGTCAGATTCCATTAGCACCAGGCAGCGATATTTGCCAAACATTACAATCATATTCAAATCGCAAAGCATTGAGACAAACATTAAGTTGAAGCCAAGGGATTCAACAAGCATGATTTTATCCATGTGTTGATCCTTTGAGATTGCAACTCTACCTAGACCCAATACCTTACTTTTACCAGTGTCAGCGAATGTAATGTGGCTCTTGTCGGATGGACATAAAGTTGAGTCCATAAGAAGGCTTCTTCTGCCAGTCATGTGATTTGTACACCCACTGTCAATAATCCATTCTGAAGACTTTGAAGTCGCTGGTGTCGTACCCTACAGTGCAGTTAGGGGGATAGGCTTCACGAAGAGTGTTGTGAAGCATAAACATTTGACGAACCAGTGGGTTATGAAAACTTAGATCCAGATTAGGACTAATGGGGAGAATAGCATGCGATTTAGGAACGAAGTACATAATGATGCCATTTGGGCAGTTTATCTTGCGCCCCACAAGATTTTTATGGTCCCCAGCAATAGCATCAGACGATTTTGTTTTTGTGCTGGAGACCTTTCCCTGCAAAAGAGAGTTAAGCTTTCTTAACCACCCACATCTTCAAGGGTGGCTTAGAAGCTATGAGTCTAAGTGCAGCATCTGAGAATTTTGGCTTTGAAGCCTTAGCAAACAGTCTAGCAGGGGGACAATAATACTCATAGGCATAAGCAGAATAATTTTTGGTCATATGAACATGACGGTTCGATGAACCGCTCTCATATTCATATGCCTGAGTGTGGTTTCCCTGCAAAACATTTGCATTAGTGTGACTCAGGTGAGTCCTCTGTCTGTATGAAGCCTTTGGACCGAGGTTTGTCTTCTTCAAGTGAGGTGTCATGAAGACATTCACAGGAAGATTTTCCAGACATGTTTTCGGAACCCAGATCTTCTTCATAGGCGGTCCATTCCTGCAGTTAGTACCAATGTACCTGGCAAACACTTCACCATTCTGATTCTTAAACAGTTTATAGTTTGCATCAAAGGATTCATCAATGATAATTGGGTTAGCACAAGTGAAGCCAGATAAATTGGATGGATCTGCTGAAAGTTCCTTTGCAGCAACCATGTAGTTTTGGGGTACTGCTCAGGTTTCCAGTTAAGAGCCATCTGCATGATTTTCCTCACGAACCCAACACCCTCTCCTAGGGTTTCGGTTCAGAATCTGCTTCTTAAGGACATCACATAATGTTTGATGCCCTTTCAGACTTTGTACATCCCTGTTTCAGCAATGTCTTCAACCTAGCATTCTCAATCAGCAAATAGCAGTTGGTATCCTCAGCAGGGGTTAGTTGCCACATCAACAGTTGAAAGTATTGGGAACAGTAGTAGCAGTGGAACATTCAGCAACAGAATTAGCATTATTACGCTTCAATGCATTTTAAGACCATGGTTGGTTCAAAATCCTTCCTGAGCGGGGACTGATCTGTTCGGCGCGAAAGTGACTCGTTTTCTTTTGAAGAATCTTCATGAGCCACCCTCAATTTCTCATGTTCTTGCTTCCTTTGAAGATAGTCATAGGAAAGCTTTTCATGAGTTGTTGAGAGAGTATCATGACGATCTTCAAGTTCCTGATACTTAACGTGAAGGTTTTTTATGTCTTCAATTAAGGATTCAGATCGAGTCATTTCAGCACCCAACAGATCATCGCTTCTGTCTAACAGTTTTTTAATGTGTTCCATAGCTTTCTGTTGTTCAATTGCAACTTTAGCAAGTGTTTTGTAGCTAGGTTTTGAATCACATTCAGAGTCATCGTCACTGGATGTTTCATAGTGAGTGGTGCGTGTGTTTACCTTGGCACAGCGTGCCATGAAGCAGTAGGTAGGAGTGGAGTCATTCTCGTCATTTGCGTCGGTGTCGGTGATGCAGTTATTGTCTTCAGTGTTGAAGATGGACTTGGCGACGTATGCTGTAGCCAGACTCGCAATGCCAGAATCAGACTCCTCCTCAGATTCCACCTCTGCCTCCTCAGATGCGGATTCCTCCTCTGAATCCATCTCCTTGCCTACAAACGCACGCGCCTTGCCAGATGAGCTCTTCTTGTGTGATGAAGACTTTGATGAAGACTTGGAAGAAGACTTTGAGTTTTTTCTTCTTTTTCTTGTCGTCAGAATCATATTCCTTGCTCTTCTTCTTCCTTCTGTTCTCATTGTCCCACTGTGGACACTCAGAGATGAAGTGCCCAGTTTTCTTGCACTTGTGACATGTTTTCTTCTTGTAGTCATGAGCAGAAGCTTCATCATTCCTTGAGCTTGATCGTGAAGATTTTCTGAAGCCTTTCTTCTTGGTGAATTTTTGAAACTTCTTCACTAGCATTGCAAGTTCTCTTTCCAGGATTCTTCAGGATCATCAGAACTGCAGTCAGATTCTTCTTCAGATGAGGAGACAGCTTTTGCCTTCAAGGCACGAGTTCGCCCATAGTTTGGACCGTAGATATCTCTTTTCTCAGAAAGCTGAAACTCATGTGTGTTGAGCCTCTCAAGTATGTCAGACGGATCGAGTGTCTTGAAATCAGGACGTTCTTGAATCATCAGGGCCAGAATGTCAAACGAACTATCAAGTGATCTCAGCAGCGTCTTGACGATTTCATGTTTGGTGATCTCAGTAGCGCCGAGGGCTTGAAGCTCATTTGTGATGTCAGTGAGCCGATCAAAGGTGTGCTGGACATTCTCATTGTCATTTCGTTTGAAGCGGTTGAAGAGATTGCGAAGGACACTGATTCTTTGATCTCTCTGGGTTGATATGCCTTCATTAACTTTGGAGAGCCAATCCCAGACCAGTTTGGATGTCTTCAAGGCACTCACACGGCCATACTGTCCTTTGGTCAGATGACCACAGATGATATTCTTGGCAGTAGAGTCCAGTTGAACGAACTTCTTGACATCAGCAGCAGTGACACCTTCTCCAGCCTTGGGAACGCCGTTTTCGACGACATACCATAGGTCGACGTCAATGGCTTCAAGATGCATGCGCATCTTATTCTTCCAGTAGGGATATTCAGTTCCATCGAAGACGGGACAAGCAGCGGAGACTTTGATTATCCCTGCAGTCGACATAGCTAAAACTCCAGGTGGTTAAACCGAATCACACAGAACAAGGGAGCACCTTGCTCTGATACCAATTGAAAGTGCGTTATATCGACTAGAGGGGGGGTGAATAGGCGATTTTTATGAAAGTCTTCAAAACGTGAGAGTTATGAAGACAAACAGTGAAGATTATGCCTATTACTATGCAGCGGAAGTTAGATTACACTAGGGCAGCCATGGTCATGTATTCAATAGAGTGAAAGCGCAATGACAAACAGCTTCAGTGTAATAAGGATCAGGTAGGAAGAAGTTATGAAGCCGAACAGATCATACATTCATGTTGTGAAGACAAAAGATAAAGCAAGCATGCAATGGCTTCACAATGAATAACTGTAAATGAAGGGAAGTGAAGATGAAACCAGTGACACGTTGAAGACAATGATTTGTTGGACCAGTTCCAGTTGCTGTGACAACTGTACGTCTGGTTGGAGCGGCTAGGTATTTAAACCGAAGGACACACAGTCCCGGACACCCAGTCAAGGACACTTAGTCCAAGACACCCAGTCCTCACCGTTTTCTCCTTGAGCTAAGGTCACACAGACCTTGCCCAATCACTCAGGTAAGTCTTCAAGGTAGACTCCCAAACCTTCACAGACTTCGTTCACCGGCAATCCACAATTTCTCTTGGATGCTCAGAACGCGACGCCTAACCATCTGGAGGATGCACAGTCCTCAAGTGTAATAAGTCTTCAAATCACACAGACACGAAGACTTAAGTGATGCCCAATTTACTCTGGCTCTGGGTGGTTAGGGCTTTTCTCCTCACTGGGAATTTTTCTTTCAAAGGCTTCGAGGTGGGTTGCTCCCAAACGACAAAAGCCGTGCACTGAAATCTGAGCAGCCAACCGTTTATGGTTGTGGGGGTGGACTATTTATAGCCACTTGGCAACCCGACCTGATCTGTCCAAAATGACCCTGGGTCACTAAGGAACTGACACGTGTACCAACGGTCGAATTTTGAACTCACACGGCAACTTTACTTGGGCTACAAGTAAAGCTGACTTGTCTGGCTCTGGACAAGATTTTCTCTCAAAGTCTTCGCTCGAAGACATTAGGATTTGAATTAGGCATCACTACAGTCATTCTGACTGGTTCTTTTGGACCCCACTTAACAGTACGGTGATTCCTATGACACTACATAAATGAAATAAAACTACGAAGGATCTAAGTCTTCGAGTTCCATAAGCTTCATAGGGAGTCTTCTCATGTCATTGTCTTCAATATGAATATCTTCATAAACCACCATTGTCTTCAATGTCTTCGTACATTTTTAGGGGTCATCTCTGGTAATAAAACCGAATCAATGAGGGACTTCTACATGTGTTTTCCTGCAATTCTCACAAACACATTAGTCCCTCAACTAGGTTTGTCGTCAATACTCCAAAACCAACTAGGGGTGGCACTAGATGCACTTACAGTTACCGAGCCCATCGAGTTTTCCTTTGATGCACCAACCTGGAGTTTAGGAAAGAGCATGGCCGCCCACATCGCTATTGGACGCATAGGCGAGGTGTATAACCAGGATCTTAAGGACACCATTTACCAGACATGTGGACGCCGAGATGAGCAATGGGAGATAATTCGCACCAGGAAGGATAGATCCATTGCAGCCTACATACAGGAGTTGAACCAGCACATTCGACGCTATGAGAACCAGTTGTGCGCCAACATGATAGACACAAAGAAGGTGATGACCCGGAACATGGAGCTGGAGGATGAACTCAAGTCTACACACGATGGTTATGAAGAAGAAATTGTTGTACTACTGGAGAAGAATGAAGACCTGAAGAAGAAGCTAGGGATATTCATGGGGGATCTTGAACCTGGAGTGGACATTCATTCAGAGGATTACATCATACTAGACGACACAGACTCCGACCTTGATAGATTCATCATCAAGCCAGCAATCTCATTTGTGATGAGAGCAAGCCTAGAGTACATTTCAGTGACACCTTCACCATCCTTCATTTTGAACTTGTCAAGTTGACTTTGAAGCACATCCAATTTGGATTCCTTGACGGAGTCACGTGCATATCAATCAAAGTATCCCAAATTTCCTTTGCATTCTCAAGACGGCTGATTTTGTTGAATTTTTCGGGGCACAATCCGTTGAAGAGGATATCGCAAGCTTGAGCATTGTATTGCAGCATCTTCAACTCTTTCGTGGTAGCTTCACGGTTCGGTTCTCTCCCATCAAACAATTCACCTTGCAAGCAAATACACACAATAGCCCAAATGGCGGGGTTATGTCCAAGAATGTGCATTTTCATCTTATGCTTCCAACTAGCAAAATTAGTACCATCACAGTAAGGACCTCTACGGTGGTAATTTCCCTCGCTAGACGCCATACTCTCCTAGGTTGTGAAACCAAGGCTATGATCACCAAAAGCTATGAAAATCAAGGCAAATGGAGACCAAAGCTCTGATACCACTTGTAGGATCGAAAGTATGTCTAGAGGGGGTGATTAGACTACTTGACCAAATAAAAATGTAGCATTTTCCCAATTCTGAGTTTTGGCTGATTTTAGCAACTTAGCACAAGTCAAGCAATCAACCTACACATGAGAGTATACCAGCGGAATGTAAAACATTGCATATGAAGGTAAAGGGAGGAGTTTGGAGGGAGCAAACGCAATGTAGATATGGAGATTTTTGATGTGGTTCCGATAGGTGGTGCTATCGTACATCCACGTTGATGGAGACTTCAACCCACGAAGGGTAACGGTTGCACGAGTCCACGAAGAAGCAACTTTGTCTATCCCACTATGGCCTTCGCCCACGAAGGACTTGCCTCACTAGGGTAGATCTTCACGAAGTAGGCGATCTCCTTGCCCGTACAAACTCCTAGGTTCAACTCCATAATCTTGACGGAAGCTCCCAAGTGACACCTAACCAATCTAGGAGACAACACTCTCCAAAAGGTAATAGATGGTGTATTGATGATGAACTCCTTGCTCTTGTGCTTCAAATGATAGTCTCCCCAACACTCAACTCTCTCTCACAGATTTGGATTTGGTGGAAAGATGATTTGAGTGGAAAACAACTTGGAGAAGGCTAGAGATCAAGATTTTTGTGGTTAGAATGGAATATCTTGGTCTCAACACATGAGTAGGTGGTTCTCTCTCAGAAAATGTATGTTGGAAGTGTGGGCACGTTCTGATGGCTCTCCTTGCTAATGAAGGAAGGGTGGAGGGGTATATATAGCCTCCACACAAAATCTAACCGTTACATACAAATCACCAAACTCGGTGGGACCGAATCATGAAACTCGGTCAGACCGATTTAGTTCAAAATGTGAACATTAGGATTTTCGGTGGGACCGACATGATCAACTCGGTGGGACCGATTTCATTAGGGTTAGGGCATAACGTAATCTCGATGATACCGATCACATAAACTCGGTAGGACCGATTTCTGTAATAGGCAAACAGAGAATTGGTCAGGCAAACTCGATGGGACCGATTCGCTCATTTCGGTTGGACTGAAATGTTACAAAAGGGAAATAGAGAGTTTGCATTGCGAATTCAGTGGGACTGGTCGCTCATCTCGGTTGGACCAAAACGTTACGAAGGGAAACAGAGAGTTTGCAATCCCATCTCGGTGAGACCGAGATCCCTATCGGTGAGACCGAAGTGACTAGGGTTTCTGGCAGTGGCTATGTCAAGTGAACTCGGTGGCACCGGATAGATCAAATTGGTAGGGCCGAGTTTGAATTTTGGTTTGGGACATTTGTGGATATGAGAAAGTGGTTGAGGGCTTTTGGAGCATATCACTAAGCATTTTGAGCATGCAAGCCATTAAGCAACACCTCATCCCCTTTTAATAGTATTGGCTTTTCCTATAGACTCAATGTGATCTTGGATCACTAAAATGAAAATGTAGAGTCTTGAGCTTTTGAGCCAATATATGTCCTTAGCATTTTGAGGGGTCCACATTCCTAATCCATGCCATGCTAATCATTGAACTTTCTGAAATGGTCATTTTGAAATAGCATTAGTTCAATGAGCTATATATTGTTAGGAATTATCAAAACCACTCGAGGATAGTT
The DNA here is from genome assembly GCF_003073215.2 of Triticum urartu. Taxonomy (NCBI): domain Eukaryota; kingdom Viridiplantae; phylum Streptophyta; class Magnoliopsida; order Poales; family Poaceae; genus Triticum; species Triticum urartu. Next base: position 232,681,083 of record NC_053024.1, on the reverse strand, counting down.
GCACTTTCAAAATCGTTTTGAATAAACGGATCTACGAAAAAGGAAAAACTTACAGGTTGCGACAAGTGACGCACATGCAGCACGCCACTTGTCACAACCGAGGAAGATGAGAATGATCTTTGCAATGAGTACTTCTCAATTAGTGGATTCGTGCATCGATCCATCATGATGGCATTCTCATAAAACAATCCCATCGTGATCGCTTCTTCATCTTTGAACTGCCGCTCCCTAATCTTGCCGCTTCCGCTGTAACAGGCTGCTGACTGCTCTTGCCGCCTTGTGTTGTGCCGCCGTTGGCCCGCCTTGCTCATGCCATCCAGCTGTCTGTGAGACTGCGATGGTGCTACAACGCAAGTTCATCGAACACCGTCCTCTCAGTCTTTCAAAAATATGTACATGATTCATTCATCCCAATTTTAGTATATTATCGTGGAGTTCGTCCAAGGCCCCTCCGAAACATAGAGTCGGCCCTGCATCTGATCTCGGTGAACAGTAAATAAAATTAAAAATCTTTACCTAACGGGAGGATTGTTTCTTCATTTTTTTTCATTTACGGTGGGACCTAGAAAATTTTTGTACGTCCCAGGCGTTTCCTCGTGCGGGCGTTTTCTTGTTCTCCCGATTGGTTTCTGTCAAAAAAATATCAGAGGACACACAGGGCAGCAATGGGTAGGCCCATTAGCGTACAAACAGCCCGCACCAGTAATAAAATTCAAGAAAAAATACTACACCACGAGGAATGGAATGCAGCCGCTCATGCTAGCTCGCTCAGAATGCTAGACACTAGACTAAACAAGATTTGGTGTTTAATTAGCAGCACAAAATTTAAAATTAAGCTCACAGTTGTGCCAGATACGGAGAGGAAAAGGGTTTTTCTGAAAAAGTGAATCTATTTTAGAACACGAAAATTTTGCAAAGTTGGTAATAAAAAAATTAAACTCAAACATTTTTTAAATAACAATATTTGTATTTATTGTTTTTGAAACCCGAGTATCTTTTAAAACACAAACAAGTTTTAAAAACTAGGAGGTACTTTTGTGATTATTTTTCGAATTTGCAAACATTTTTAAAACACAAATATTTTTTGAGCTTTAAATTTGAAACGGCAAACCTTTTTTTAAACAAGATTTTTTTAAAAAAAACTGGGAGGAACTGTAGCTAAATTGTTTTAATCTATACCTATTAATAAAACTTGATGAGTTTTTTAAATACGCCCACCTGATTCATTGTTTTAGTTTAATTTATTAAACTAGGGATATGGAAAGAATCTTTTTCTCTGTCACGTCTTCACGTACGACCAGTCTCACTCGGCCGAGTGACTCCTGTCAAAATACACGAGGAGTCCAACTAAGATTTCATGGTCTATCTTACACAAACTACTCAATTTACATAATGACACGAACATATATTATGTGCAGTGCTTTTCCTTATTATATTAGTCAGATGATAAAAAAAAACTTTGTTCAACCCTCTTGATCTTCGTCGAACATGAAGACGGCTCAACAATCCTATTGGACCTGGCTAACCTTGGTTAGTGACAACTGGTGCTGCGACCACCGGCGACGAGGACGACAAAGATGACAAGCGGAAATATGTGTGTGGTGTTATATTGAAATGGATGATGTGGACCTGAGGATGAGGTATTAGTCATGTTTATTATGTTATGGGCATGGGGGTGAGGTCCTTACCCATGCTCAATGGGTAAGGGCATGTGAGGGTTGTTTTCTCCCGTTGCAACGCACGATCATATTTGCTAGTATTGAAAAAATTAAAAAAATCCTAAGTTTTTATTGCATGAAAAATGTTTGAGTGCGTGAGGTCTGCGCCTATTCATCGCCTTCAAACATCGTATCTCTCATCAAAACAAACAAAATCGGTCTATAAACTATTCCACAAACCCTTTTTTTTTGCTGGGAGCTATTCAGATGCCTGAACGCATCGAAAATTGGTACGGACATCACACACTCAAAACTTCTTTTATAAGATTTTTTTTCTGAAATTTTCTAGTTCACAGGTAGGAGCAGGTGAGCCCGGCAGCTAAGTTTACGTAATCTGGAAATGCTCGCGTGCTTCCTTGTTGTTATAGTCCTGTCGAGAGTATGCAAATTGCGTATCATAGTTTTATAGAACAAGAGAAAATTAGTACATGACATCTATCACTTGCTGCAAACAACAAGCGTAGCACAACACCACATCCGGCTATCTTCAGGATAGTCACACACGACAACGCAACTACAACACGGAAAAACCTGCCCAAAACTGAAAACCTCGCCGCGTCTTGATCGACACCGAACACCTCCGAAGAACAACAACTCCAGCTTTCTTTGAATTCATCCACGATGACCATGCATAACGCCGAAGGAGAGCGGTCAGGGCCATGACGAACACCGGAGGAGCGCCAACAGGAAACTCAGTCTCCTGGCAATCACTAATGACCCATGATGAGGAGAACGACACCCGCGGGTGCCATCGACGCCGGCCGGCCAAAACCGGACAAGATTTTCATCCATAATGTTGCGCATCTCCACTCCGAAGAGGTACCGGGCAGCACCGTTCCTGAAGCCTCGCACCGCCGTCACCACAGCAAATCCGCCGAAGCCGCGTAGCCGTGGTCCAACACCACCCGCACTGCCGAGAGAGCACGAACCAGACCTCCACCAACATCGTCATCGAGAAGCAACCACATCCTCCAAGCGGAGCAAAAGCCAGATCCGCTCCATCAACCTTCATCGACATCGAGAGACTGCCGCCAGATTGGATCTGGCCCACCCCTCCATCGGGGCATCGCCGCGATCCCCTCACACGGAGGCGGCCGGAAGCCCGCTACATGCCAGGACACCTTCCTGTCAGGGCCATCTCGGCGTCGCCGCCACCATGGCTGATCCAACGCCGCCGCCACCGCCGTTGCTGGCGCTCCACCTGCAGCCACCTACCAGTAGTGCTCCTCGCCAGGATCCGGCAAACGCCCTCGTCGTGTCCCCGCTGTGCCTCCAAACCTCCACCAAACAGTCGGCACCACCCCACCAAGCACACTGCAACCACCAACACCACCACGGTGCCCAGCAGTAGTCAGCCTTGGCGACACCACAAGGCGAGGAACCAAAGGCGAGAGCTTCCCTACCGCCATCACCTGCACCATGCAGAGATGACCGGCCAAGCGGCACGAACATCACCACCGAAGCCAGATCCGGCAACACCAAGCTAGATCTGACGTCCCAATGCACCACAACTGCTGCGGCTCTTCTAGCCGCACCTGGACGAGAACATGAGCAACACGTCTCCCTTCTAGCCGCGCCAGAACCCTTCTAGCGCGCCAGATCGAGAGCACGAGCACACCGCCGCCTTTCAAGTCGCGCCAGATCGGCAGCCCGCAACTGCCGCCTTGAAGCTCCTTTCCCCGAGTCACTCCCCATCCAAGCCGACCACCGCGTCGTTGAAGGAGCCCGAGGCCAACTCCCCGACGCCGACGAACCGCCTGAGCAACTCGCCGTCCAGGGACCGCGCACTGCACCGGCCGGATCCCTGCCAACCAAGTCGGGCGGGGAAGGAATCCGCCGCCGCAGATAAGGTCGCGCGAGGGAGAAAACCCCGCCGCCGCCGCCGACCATCGGACCTTTGCCCAGCGGCGTCACCTGGCGGTGGCGAGGGGGGCGGGGAGAGGAGGTGTGGTGGGCGGCGACAGGCTAGGGTTCATCCGTGTCGCCCCCATGGGAGCGACGCGGACGCGAGGCTCTGATGGGCTAATTTCGAGGGGGGAGGGGGGGTCCAGGTCGTTGCCACTGTCTTGTCATAACCAGAAACAAAAATTGAGCCCTCCTTTGATTCAAAGGATTTCACTGGAATTTTGAAAGATTAGAATCCTTGTGAATTTTTTCTATGTTGGTTGTTTGATATAGGACTAAATCCTATATGAAAAGGATTCATTTGTACTACATTCCAAAGGAATTTTAGCATCCACTAAAATATTTTGAAAAAATCATTTGTTTTTCTTATGATACGATCAAACAAACCAAAATGGGATAATTATTTTTGTGTCCCTAGTTGTGTCCCACTCAGTTGTTTTGCGTTGCCCAAGGCACTTCACTCCTCTTATGCATTTGCCTTTGACCACCCTTTGACCGTTTGCTCGTCGCTTTGAAAACTTCATAATAAATTCATATTAACTTGGGAAAATGCAAATAAGATATCAAAATGTTCAGAAAAACATCATCTATATGTGCATGTCATTTGTATTACAAAAGTGTTGTTCATACATTTTTAGGTTTAATAATATTAATAACATCGTGTGGTTTAAACAACACTTTCCTCGTGAATGCAAATGACATGCACATATAGGTGATGTTTTTCTAAACATTTTGATATCGTATTTGTAATTTTCCGAGTTAATATGAATTTGTTATGAACTTTTTAAAGTGACAGTCAAACGGTCAAGAAGTGGCTTGGGCAGGACCTTGGAAACTAGAGACAAAACAGCTGAATGGGACACAACTAGGGGCATAAAATTGAGTATCCCAACCAAAATTCTACATATAGGATTATGTTTTTCCTCTCAGCTAAAGAGACCCTGAAACAGTTACAGAAGGAAAGGGCTTGTCCGAGATGCAAGGATTTCTCAGGCTCCCGGGTATTCGAATTATTTTATGAGATTATTAGTACTTATATTTTTGGCATTGAACTGCATAACTGAACTAATTTTGGCACTACTATTTTATGAGATCATGACAGGAACCATCTTCTCGGCAAAACTGTTGCGTCTTAAACGTGAAATAGCATGACCAGTCCACCACTGAGATACAAGTCAAACTACTACAGACTACTAAGTTTTGCCAAATATATTTTAAGTTAAACCGAAGAGATTGTGCAAGTGTAAATTTCAGCTTCTGTTTCATCTGTGCTTCCAAATACACTACTCTCTCAACGAAATGGGAGGTTAATATTATCTAAACGATGATATCACGAGCTCTCAGTTGTATCCATCTTCGAAGCTTCCTCGACGCCCTTGAAGGCCACTCGCAGCTTCCTCAGCGATGACACTTTCTTGCCATTGCTCTCCGCCATACCACTAACATGCACAGTAGCAAATGGGGTTCCTTTAAGGAGCTCAAACATGGGGATGCTCAGGTTTGGCCGTGTCATCTGCTCAAGAACTTCTGGCGACTGCATGTACAGATTGTTGCCTCCGTGCGTTACGCTAGCTTTTGACATCAGCAATTTGGGGTGCTCCTCAAGCATCTTGATGAACTGTCCATGATAAGTGGAAAGGGGATTCAGAAATCTACAGGCACACAGGCTCCGTATGCACAACAGTACATTCTCTATTCAGTGCCATTTTAGAATTATATGTTGATGCAACTAGGAACATAAACCTAGGTATTAAACTGCCTAGTCTTTGTGTCAGTGAGGAAGTGTTTTCTTTTCAACTTTCTCGTTGTTCAGAATATAGTAAAACCCACTATTTGCTTTATTTATAAAGCGGGGCGAAAGCCTTTTTGGGTAAAACCCACTATTTTGAAATACCATTTTGCTGAAAATACGGCACATGTTTTGAAGTTTGCAGGCAATGCAGCAAAATATACTTGTCTTTTGAGCCAAATGATGTATTTTTTTACATGATGAATGCATTCATGTATGTGCACGTGTGAGCTAAATAAAACTTCATGTTTATGTATTTGAAAGTTAACATCTTAGCACCATCCATATTTTGTGTACATATGTAGTTCATGATTCATCTCAGCCCCTTTCAAGTCGATATATACCTTCATTATACGAATAGATGTGCACAAGGTATGCAAGTTTTTATGATTTGAGTGTTACTGACCTCCGAAAGCGTCGATGTTGTATCCAGCTCAATAAGGGTACCAGGCCCACATACAAGGCAATCTGTATCTCTAACAAACTCTGTGACTTTAATATGAGTTCCTACAAGACCATTGTACCTGCATGAGAACATAAAATAACTGTTAGGCTCTTCAAATTGGCAATGCGTCATGTTTTTGTAACCGAAATGCATCTCCTTTAGATATGGTTGTCAAACAAGTTACCAGCAACAATACCATGTGGTGTATGTAAACAATATTTTGAGGGAATATGGCGACATATGATACAATAAGTCAATAACCAATTTTAACCAAATGATTTCAACCAATCAAGGATAGAATAGAATGCTATCACAAGACAAAAAAAGAACCTCAAGCAAATAATAGCTATGTAGTTTGGAATGAAAAATAATATTTATTTGCCACATGATTAAGAGAAAATAATAGCTAGCCAAACACCCAAATCAATAGGAGCAATTCAAGCAAATTAGATTCATAATGCGCCACATTGCTAATGAAGCTTTACTTCTGAATGTGTGCGCTCAAATAACCGAAGAGTTTCTTTCAACAAGCTGTATTTGTCTCGAAATCAGAAAGTTTGCATGTTCCTTTTTCAAAAAAGCTTTGCATGCGAGATATTGCCTACCGCGAACAGACGTGAATAATAGTGAAGATTATATGTTTTCCTTTTGTCATCAATTGAAAGTTGGTGTGTATGGTTCATTTATAATTTATTATCTAAAATATTAGTCTGTTTGGAATCTGTTGCTTAGGTTGTCAGACATGTGCGCCTGCAGTTTTATCCAGTTCATACACTGAAATAAACTCAGGTGAGTGAAATGAACCATTACAAGTAATACAACATGAATCAACCTATCATTTTCTGAATACTCTTATGGTGTGCCTTCCTGACTAACCAATGCATGGTCCACTTTGCTGCAGGAGTTTTGGCATGTATGTTTTGCATTCAAACAGTAATAGTTTTGGCTAAAAGATAAGAATAAAAGTATTTACAAGTAACACGATAAAAAAACTTCGGTCTTACTTTTTGGGGATACCGACTATTTGAGTAACAGAGTAAGAATGGGAGTAATGCAACTCACGTGAGATAATTTGACACGCTTTTGCTGCAGCCAGAGACAAGCTTCAAAGCTTCAAGTGCACATGCGGCAGAAATAATTGCATTTGTTGAAGCAATAGCTGGGATGATATTCTTGACAACACCCTGTAATCAGGAATACAAATTTCAATGCCCTCTTAAAATTAACAACTCTGTGCTTCCTGATTCCAAGATGTATACAACAGAAAAAATAATAAAATTGTACTTGGGTCATCTAAATAACTGAGAATCCAAATTAATTGGCCTGAAGGAATATAGAGGGATAAGAAAATTTGCAGATTAGATCACTGGCGCAACAATAGCAAAAATGCCTCCACATACTACGAAATGTGAAAAGGTTCTCTCTGAAATGCCTACTATCTGAAGGACACTAAGATACATTCTAAGTTGTGGGATTCCCATTAAGCGGTGGTAATTTTATTTTATAATTGACATTAAGTAGGCGGATGTAACAGACCAAAGAAGCATCAGTGGCATATAGAGAATTAGTTGCTGATAAACTAACTAAATGGCACAAAAACTTCTGTCAGAAGAAAAAATTGGACATAACGCAATACTGTGGAAATTAAACATTGACAAGCATGCTGAAGCTGCATAGGTGACAGCTAAATCATGTGTGAATAGATATTTTTTTGCACAAAGCAAAAGAGCAGCATGCAGAAAAGAGACAGAGATTATTGTGTGAATAGATATTTATTCAGAAAAATCATATGTAGGTGGATTACAAGGCTAGTTAACTTTAAACGTTGCTATGATTAAACAAAACTTACACAAGTTATAAACTAAGACCATTCTTATTTACAACTTCTTAAATATCAATCTGTCCACTATTGAAGTGGATAATGCTACCAGTGCCAGCTTGCCCATAGTGCAAACCTGCACACAGCCTAATCCAACTACACAATGATTATAACAGCAAATACTAGTAGCAAAATCACCTACTATTGGAGCACAGCAGACTACTAGAAAAACGAGATAATCTTAACAGGGCGGAATTTGGAGTATATGGCAGATATTGAATTTGAGCTGCATCCACACTCACTCACAAAACTTCCGACCAACCCAGCACTGGAATTTTCACCTTGCCAGCACAATATTGTTGGCCCCCTTTAACATGAATTTAACGTAATAAGGGTGGGTTTGCTTTGATATATAAAGGTATAAATAACAAAATACTATGATTCTGCCAAGAATTTTGATTGTTATTAGTTTTACGATAGAATGCATTATTAACAAGGGCACAAGCACAGTTCACAATAGAGGAGTATAACATTGAAACATTCTGGGATAGATAGGGATTAAAGTTACATCTTAGGCCTGGAGAATAAATAAACGGAGAAGATGACACACCTGAGTCAAAGAATACGTAACTCCGGAAATACCAAAAAGTTCTGCTCTCTTTAAAGCCTGTCAAGTATACATGACAAAAGATTAGACAGAAAAAAAGATAGGACACTATATAATTTTGTATGTCATCACACTAGAGCAAACCTCTGAATAAATCCACTGCATATGTTCTGTATCATCAGCATCAAAAGGTTTTCCACTGTGAACCTACAAGACAAAATATATTTGTTACAAATGAAAATAAATTAAAGGGCAAATTACAGATACAAGAATTATACCTCGTCCCATTTGATCAAATGAGCATACTCAATGCAATGAGCTGCAGTTCTTGGAGTCTCAGCAAGGGTACATAAGGGAAACTTGACCTGGGGAGGAAAAAGCCATATGTTGCATTCAAAGCAAGGCGTCGTCCCTGGTATAATGACTCTAGCGTGACCTTTGAAACCTTCTGTCCCACCATCTACCATAGGTTTAACTGTCTCCTGGACTGGTTTGTCGTCTGCGTCATACTCTGCAATTTCAAAGACATACCGGCATCAGTACATAAATGAAGGATATTATGAGTTTCATTGTGTAAATGTACTAGTTTCTCATCATTTGAGTCATAAACGGGAAAATACTACCTGTATTAAATTAGAGAACCTTGATTTTATCATTTTATGTGCAGCCCAACATACCGTTTTACTTGGGATGGAAATATTAACACAGAACAGTATTGATTCACATTTATCTCTAGCACTTTTTTTGCAAAACTTTCTTCAGTCTCAATCTATAGTTGCTATGAATGTGCATGTTATAGTCACTTGCAAATTTAAATTGGAATTTATACAAGGAAAGGACATATGAACACATTGCCGACCAAAGATATTTACTAGTTGAAGCCTTCTTTCCAAGTAAAAGACTAGAGATCCATAAAAACGGCATTGAAATATATACCTAAGAAACCACAAGCCACAGAATTGATGTAGCTTCGAGCTTCAATTGAGTCCAGACCAAGAACAATTATTTGGAACTGATTATAGAACTCTAGCTCTTTATCTTCAATCCTACAAAAATGGGGCACAATGTTCACTCCACTAACTCGCTCCATAACCCTCTTCGCAGCTACTTCAGCCTTGGGCTTCCCAACGTCTTGAATCCTGTACAAAATCACATGCAATGCTCATTGAGATGGTAACATTACAGAGAAACGTAAATAGAACATGCAAAATCCAAACAGATATACAGTTGATGCCGCAATAAAGTGAGGTTTTGGCCTTACTCGATGAGTAAGGCTTGGTTTGCAGTTGTTGTCCTGTGCAGTGCTTATGTTTACAGCTGCTGTCAATTCAATTATTTATTGTGTGTGTGAGAATCTATCACTGGTTTGGCAATCATACTGAAGTTAGACAAAGTGTCGTATTCAATGATTGGCCTCCAATGATCTTGCATGTTTATGACCACAATAATTGTTTGGCTGCTTGCAACTTGATTAAGAACAGGTAGCGTTTCAAAAAAAAAATTAAGAACAGGTAGCAAAACATACAGTATCTATCTAATATCTTAGAAGGGATTCAATGACACAAGATTATCATAATCCACCGTATACCATGCTGACCAAATTTTATGGAGAATGAGGATTCCTTTTTTACCAATATATTTGTTATTGCTTCAGAAACTCGCATAATATTTATCTAATATATACCATGGATAATGCGTTCTTGTAGTTATCTAATTTCTAATGTACCATGCCCACATAATATTTTCCAAATGCTGATATATTGTTGACATCACATCACATGGGACAAAAGTATATGTTAACCTGAAATCCTCTCTACTGTTCCTCACTTCCGGTCACTCAGAACTTGCAAATAATTGAACCCAGTTTCATTTTAGAGGACCTAACAGTAGAACGTCCTTCTATTTATCTATTCTCCAATCCGTACATTGCTCACTATCTATGCAAGCCAGAAATATTATCCCGTGGAGCAAACAACCTTAAATCTAGCGCTTAGCACGTGAACAAGGCAGCAAAGTTTAATACCACTATACTGCATAAACCCTATTCTTGTGTATAATCAGAAGGACTGGGTGTCGAGAAGGACCTGAAGAGGAACTGGCGGTTGAGGTTGGAGACGTCGATGGTGTCCATGTCGATGACGTGCAGGTTCTTGAACCCGGAGAGGGCGAGGTCCTTGAGGAGCTCGCAGCCCAGCCCGCCCGCCCCCACCACCAGCACCTCGACGTAGCTCCCAATAAGGTCCCGCAGCTGCAAGCACGGCGCAAGTAGCCGATTCAGTGTGAAATCGCGAGAAGGATCGAAAACGCCGGACAGGGGTTGGAGCGGTGGCGGCGGCGGCTCACCACGGGGCTGGGATCGAAGGTGGAGTGAACGAGGTTCCCGGGGCGGGAGAGGAGCATGTCCAGGTCTCTCCACCTTTCGGGCTCCGTTGGCGGCGGCGCCGCCGCGTCGGGGGAAGCCATCTCGCCTGCCTTTGGACGGGGGAATCTGTAGGATGTATCGTAGTCGAGGCGCCGAGGGTAGGGCGTGCGGCCGAGGTGGGGGAAGGAGACGAGAGAAATAACTCAGGACCTTGGAGTGTGCGGCTAGGATGCGTGATTTGTCAGATCGGACGGCTGCGGTTAGAGGCTGCAGCGCAAGGCAGCAAGCCCAGAGCAAGCCTGGCCCCTCGAGCCTAGGTGAGCTAAAACAGTGAGAAAACCAACATCTGCATCTATTAGGACGTGTTTGGTTGGTCGCATTAGGTTGGGCCAGACCCGTGCGGAAAGAATCTGACTTATTTGATTGCCTGAGCTGTATCAAAAACCTGGCCCGCACGAACCTCAAAGTAGGCATCAGCCTGTCTCTGGAGGAACGGCCGAATCGGTCATTTTTTTGTGGTCCAGGCTCGCTCGAGCCACGTATGGCGAGCGCCTGCACGCCTTAGGACGCGCGGGAGACGACGTGATTGCTCATAACTCCCCACGCCCTCCCTCGTCACCTCCCTCGCCGGTTCACACCCACTCCCTCTCTCTCACCTCACCGCCCGTTCGGTTTCTCCGATGGCCACGCCGGCGTCTCGCCACGCCCCACCCACTCCGGTCATCGCCGGCAGCAATCCCATCCAAGAGAGGTGGGTTGACGGCCACTCCGCGGCCGGAGTAGATCTGGCGGCGGCACTGCGAGCTCCCTCCCCTGTCTGCATCATGCCGCCGCCCCGGGCCAATGCAGCGCCGGCACCGGTCGCTCCGGCTCCGCCACCGGAGCCGGTGGTCCTCTCCATCGGCTCAAACATCGCGGGGATCCAATACCTGCCGGCGGCGTCCTTTGCAGGCCCCCCCCCATAAGAGAGGTTTTCTCATCTGCGTCCGGTGCAAGGGGAGGGGATCTCGAGGACGCCGGTGTCATCTTCGAGCCGGTGCAAGGGGAGGGGATCTCGAGGACGCCGGTGTCATCTTCGAGCCGGTGCAAGGGGAGGGGATCTCGAGGACGCCGACGTCATCTTCGAGCCGGCGCAAGCTGAGGTGCACGGCCGCGGCCCTGGGAATGGTCGGGTCCTCTTCATCGGCGGCGGCAGCACCCCTCTTCCAGCCGGAGTTTTCACCACGGCTAGCGTACGCTACACCGCCAACCCCCACTGTAAGCTCTCTAATCCTCCTCTGCTTCTTAGTTGGGGTTCTTAGGGTAGTTCATAGTGTGCTAGAATAGATTGTGGCCCGTACATTCGATCCCATTCGACTGGATTCTACTAGATACGACCGGATTCGGTGATAATCCACTGTTTTGGGGATGAACAAGAGTGCATGTTTACTTTGTTCATCCCATATTCCTAGATTGTACATAATGTAGTGGTAGCTTGCATCGTTTTAGTGTCACATTGTTACTTTCTACTGCCAAATTGTTAGTTTGTGGTGCCACATTATGTGTTCTTGATGCTAATACTAGTGTATATGATACTGTTGTTAGTTCTTACTGATGTTGTTCATGCTACTCTTTTGCTGCTATTATTGGTGCTACTCTTCTTGCTGTTGTTGTTATGTTGCTCTTGTTGCTAGGGTACGTGAGTGCATGTGGCATGCAAGTAGGACATACCTAAATGCCAAAAATAGTATGTGCAAGTAGGACATGTGAGCGGTGGTTTCATATGACCAGTGTTAGCACTGATAATTATAACTGTCGGCGTTCTGGGAACGGGGGTCCCCAGACTTGCCTGCCTGCGGCCTACGGCGTGGCTCAAAGGGGGGCCAGCATGGCCCATCTTCACCAACACAGACCCAGGACCCTCACGAGGGGCCAAGCCTCGCGGGGCGGACGACGCAGAGCTTCCTCAGGTACGGCCTCATCAGGCTGGCTCGCGAGGAGGCGGAGAGATCAAGGCGGGGTACCTCACGAGGTGCCCGTGACGCAAGCCATCACGACCAAAGGCGCCAGGCGGGTGCCAGCCCGCGCAGCGTCCTCCTTTCCTCTTTGGTGCAAAGGGAGCAAGCGTAGCCGCGGAGTACCGAGGCATCAGGCAAAGGTTGCCATTTCGGTGCAACAAGACCAAGACCAGGAGGACTGCAAGACGGAGGTCATCGTGGAGCCCAAGACGGCGTCACCACCAGAGCTTTGTGCAGGCAAAGACTACTTTTGTTAGGATAGCTAGTACTAGCTGTCCCCCTTCAAATTAGCCCGCCATTGTTGGCTCCCTTCCCGCTCGATATTTGGAAAGAGGACCAGGACCTCTATAAATAGGACTAGCCACCCCAGGGAAGAGGGGATCGAGAATCAGAGAGAGAGAGAATCAAGAATTAGAGAATTAGAGAGAGAGAGAGAAGGGAGACTGAACTCCTCCCAGCAGTTCATCGCCCCAGCCAAGAGCAGACCCTCGCGAGGCTGTTCTTCCTTGTATTGTTCATCATCATCAGCCCAAGAGGCAATCCACCACACCACCCACTGGAGTAGGGTATTACACCACAACGGTGGCCCGAACCAGTATAAACCCTGTGTCATTCGTGTTGTTCTTTCCACAGCTTAGATCTTAGCGAGGCGGAGGGGTGCAGGTAGGTAGGAGGCGAAATCTCCGCGCACATCCCAGTGTTCGAACCTCAAGGGTCTGCCGGAACCCGAAATCTGACATTTGGCGCGCCAGGTAGGGGTGCGCCGGAATTCGTCTTCCACCGCCCCGTTCTCCTCCGACCATCGCGCCCATGTCTAACGCTCGTCGTGCCCGCGCCGAGCGCCGGGCCGCTCTCGCTTCCCGTGTCGCCCAGACGGCTCCTGTCGGCGGGCGTCCTCGCCGTTCCCCGTCACCTGCCGTCAACGCCGCCACCGGCCCGGCGGGGGACGAGCAGCAAGCATCGTCTCAGCATCCGTCCGTGCGGCAAGACGGCCGCACCGCTACTCCCTCGCTCACCCCAGCTGGTTCTTCGTCCCGCGCGCTCCGCCCACCCATGGAGGCTTGAGTTGCGCTCATCGCGGCAAACGAGCTCCTGTGCTACCGACCCGTCGACGACGTCTACGAAGAATGGCTCGACCGCGTCGCCGAGCTCGTCCGCGCCGCAGGGGGCTCTCCTGCGCCGTCCGCTCCGCTGCACCGCACCCCGCCCCGCGCGGGCGACGAAGCTCCGGCGGCGCCCCGGCTGCCTCCTCCACAAGAAGGCGCCATGGCTCCAAGGCACGTGGCCCCTGGGCAGAACCCGCTCCGTCAGGTGCCAGCGCGGCAAGAGCAGAGCTGCCAAGAAGTCCCTCGCCCGCAAGAAGCTGCCCGGGCGCTCCCTATTCCAGCACGTCGTGACCATGCTCCTGCTCCCGCACGTCAAGACCCAGCTGCAGCGCGTGGGGACATGCAAGACCAAGCTCTCCGTCACCCAAGGCCTCCCGTGGCCACGGCAGGCTGCCGCGCCTTCACCATCGAGCTACGCAGCGTCGCGTGGCCCGGCAAGTTCAAGCCGGACCTGCCTCCTTGTTACGATGGCACGGCTGACCCTGCGGAGTTCCTCCAGCTCTATGAGCTGGGCATCGAAGCTGCCAACGGAGACGAGAAGGTCATGGCGAACTGGTTTCCCATGGCGCTCAAGGACGGGGCCCGCACCTGGCTCCTGAACCTGGCTTTGGGCACGATCTCCTCCTGGGACGAGATGCGCACCCGCTTCATCGCCAACTTCCAAGGTACTCGCGACCGGCCACCCGCCGTGAGCGACATGCGCCGCATCAAGCAACAACCCGGGGAGACCCTGCAGAAGTACATCCAGCGCTTCAACAACGCACGCCTCAAGATTCCCAAGGTGACCGAGGAGGCCATCATCTCAGCCTTCTCCGACGGCGTGCACAATGTCAAGATGAAGGAGGAGCTGGCGATGCATGAAGACCTGTGCACTTCCTTGGAGCTGTTCAACTTGGCGACCAAGTGCGCCAGGGCTGAGGAAGGGCGTCTCTCCCTCCTCGAGTTGCCTGCCGCAGACCTAGAAGAGAAGAAGCCCAAGGCCAAGGATGTGAAGCGCAAGGGGGCTGCCATGCTCGCAGCAGAACCAGACACCAAGCGGGGAAGAGATCAACCCGAACCTTCCAAGGGCAGCCGGTACTGTGTGTACCACGACCTCCACACCCACAACACCAACGAATGTCAAGAGCTCCGAGCTGTGCGAGAAGGAAGGATCGCCGTCGCCCCGACCGCGGTGACCGGGGCTACGGTCGAGGAGGAGGAAGGAACGCAGGACACTGGGAAGACCGTGGCCCGCGCCAAGGGTGGCGTGATCAACCTCGCGAGGATCACTGGCAAGACCCGCCTCGCGAGGGAGACTAGAGGGATCAGCCTCGCGAGGATCGCCCGCATGGCAACGCAGGCCTCCCTCCGCTGCCGCCGCAGCCAAGGAGAAACGAGGACCGCCACCAAGACGAGGGGGCTGGGGGCTTCCAGGAGCCGCGCGCGATCGCCTGCATCCTAGACGGGGCTCAGGCCCCAGCCTCTCAACGCATCTTCAAGCAGTTCGCCCACGAAGTGAATGCAGTCCTCCCCAGGCTTGAAGCCACGCGCCCTCTCAGGTGGTCGGCGTGCGCCATCACGTTCAGCTCAGTAGATCAGCTCAAGTGTGCAGCTACAGCCGGAGTCCTCCCGATGCTTTGTTCCCCAATCATCAGCAACGTGGTGGTCACCAGGACCCTCATCGATGGCGGGGCAGGGCTCAACGTCCTGTCCGTGGAAACATTCAACAATCTCCAAGTGCCCTACAGCCAGCTTCAGCCAACCAAGCCCTTCTCCGGAATCACCGACGGCTCCACGGTCCCGATTGGGCAGGTCCGCCTCCCTGTCACCTTCGGGGCACGCGACAACTACTGCACCGAGCTCATCGACTTCGACGTCGCTCACATTCGCCTGTCGTACAACGCCATCCTTGGGTACCCATTCTGGCCAAGTTCATGGCCGTAACTCACCACGGCTACAACGTCCTCAAGATGCCAGGAAGTGGCGGAGTCATCACGGTGCCCTGTGAAGAGAAGGACGCGGTGTGTTCCCTGGAACGAGCCTTTCAGGCCGCGTCACTGGAAGACCCGGGTCGCGGAAGCAGGAGGCTTCCCGAGACCGCCCCCAAGAAGAAGAAGACATTGTCCGGCCCGGCCCCTCAGGAGGCAGGCCCCTCTGGGCCCGTGCCTTCCCAGGGGGAACCTCCTTCCGTCACATAGGAAAGCGCGCCCGGCGCCCTCCTCAGGCAGGGCTCGGGGGCTCTCCCCTGGAGGGCCACCGACCTGGCTAGGGTCACGAGGGAGGCGCTTGGGCAACACATGGAGGCGTGTTTCGAAGCACGTTTCCCTCAAGAAGGAGTAAGGCAAGGAGAGCCAGACCCTCAGGAGTTCGTCAGCAAGGCCATTCAGGAGCTACAGGAGTCAAGGGTCATGAAAGGCGGCCGCCGTCTACCAGCAGTGGCTCCCCATCCAGGCGAGGATGGTGGGCTGCGCGTCTGCATCGACATACCAGGGCTCAACCGAGTCACCTCTCTGGAGCGCCTCTGGCCCTCGCGAGTGGGGCGCTACGGAGGTCCACCCCACAGCTACGTTCGCATGCCTTACGGCTTGCCGAACGCGGCTGTCACGCACCAGCGCCTCACGAGGGGCACCATGGAGGCACAAGAGGCCAGGCGTTCCGCAGCCCTGGCGGAGATGGAGATGGTCCGCAGAGAGCCACCAGCGCCTCCGGAGCCTCCCGAGGCCCCTGGGCCTGGGGGCTCGTGAGGATCGGCTTCCGCAGCCCACCGAGTCTGCTACACCAACACCCCTTCGTCCTCAATGTCATCAGGTGACATCTTTCAAGTTTCACTTCCAGCTGGGAGCGCCCCCCCAGGGTGCATTATTCCCAGGCTGCGTGGGTCCGTCCCTGCGGCATGTATCCCTTTTATTTCATGTTGTTAGCTTACCTTGTTGGGGGCGCCCCTCGGGCTGCATGATCCCCAAGTCGCTCGGGCCAGACCCAGTGATGTCTGCCTTCCCAGCATCTATTTGAATGAATCCACTCCTTTCGCGGCTAATGTGTTTGACCTAGCTGCCCGCTCAACTGACGCCAACTAACGGAACTGCTCTCAAACGGCACAACGCTTGCACATGGGTCCGTCCCTGCAACGCCGACAAACCTGAATGGCTGAGCTCTGGCCGCGGCAGCCCCACATGGCGCCACCTCGTCAAGCCTTCAGTGCCTCGTACCCCTCGGAAGCAACCAACGGCTGACTGTCAATTGTCACGGCAACCCCTCGTTTTTCTATGATGGGTCTACAGGATCTCCAGAAGGAGCTGCGTCAGGCGAGGCCCTTGCGGTGTCTCCTTCGCTCTCACCCGCGCGAACCGCTTGCATGTTAAAGGGGGGTGCCTGAGCATCGCGACTCAGGGCTCCTACTGGCTCTCCAGCCCTCACCCTCTGGCCTTGTCCACGGCATCGCGACCTGGCATACCAGCGACGGCTGAGACTCGCTCGAGGGCCGGGACCCGAGGACGTAGAGCAGAAAGGGGAGCAAAGGCGAGGGGGAGGGACACGCGAGGACCTCGCCGAGCAACCTCACGCCTGCCGATGCACGGACCCGGCGACACACTAGAGAGCGACCCCTGATTCTCGAGATAAGTCACCACCTGGAAGCACCAGCTACCGTGGCACCATCCCCGCACCTAATGCAATCCCGTGTTAGCGACGCCGCTCTCCTTTCTCACCGAACAACGGCTACTTGAGCGCCAAAGGGGACCTCCTGAGCATCGTGAGTCAGGGGCTCTTATCGGACTCCGGGTCGCTCACCTCCTGGCCTTGACCACGGCATAGCGACCTGGCATACCAGCGACAGCTGAAGCCGCCTTGGGACTGGGACCTGTCGGCGCAAAGCACCAAGCCCTCGTGAGGTTCGAAAGGGAGGACTGAGCTAAGACAGAATGAGCAACTCGCACAGTTCTATGACAAGGGTTGTATTAACAAAACAGGATCACAGGCACCTTACAAGCCCCCACGGGACGCGTCTTTGATTCCTCGCAAGGAACAGATCCTAAAGGGACGCTAACTACGCGCGCCCCTACAAAAGACGCCATCATCAACAGTGGGCCGTCAAGCACCGGCGCCAACCCCATCCAGATCAGAGTCGGCGGCGGCCTGACGAGCCCGCCCTGCTCCAGGAGCGGCACCGGCTCGGGGGCTCATAGCTGTCGTCGCTCGTCTCCGGAGTCGCGAAGAGCTCGCCGGAGTCACTGGAGCCTCTGACGCCTCCACCACCTGAGGAGCCGCCAAGGGAGCGGTTGGCGGGCCCAGTCCTCGTCGCGGCAGGGTCCTGGCCACCTTCCCCGGGGCAGCACTCCAGCCAGCGCCCGCTCGCGTCGAAGACCTTGAAGAGCATCACCGAAGCACCATCATAATCCAAGTGGACCGCGAAGACGCCCCTTACCCTGCAAACCCGGGCGATTTCGCTCCAGCCTCGAGTCATGAAGACCTCGCCCGGGGCAACGACCGTGACCTCTGCCTCGGTCGCGAGGGTGCTGCAGCCGGCGTGCTGCAGCCAAAGCTCCAGGGGCTCTCCCTGCGGGACGATGGAGGCGAAGAAGGGAGGAAGGCAAACCCAAGACTAAGGAGGCATGGCGACGTGGAGCACGAGCTCTCGGGAGGAGCCCTCGGTATGGACCCCAGGGGGGACGACCCACACCTTCGTGACCCGTCGGCGCCGACGGCGGCGCCGCCCATGGCGATCAGCATCAGCTCCTTCAGGGCCCTCGATGTGGGCATACAAGGGAAGAGGGAACCCCGGCGGTGCCCGCACGCACCAAGGCCTCGGCACATGGGCCCCCTCGTCCGGGCCACGAAGGACGAGCCGTTTCTTCGGCGAGAGCGGGTCAGGTTCCTCTCGGGGAGCCTTTCCCTTCTCTACCGTCGAGAACCGGCGGATCGGAGCCATCGCAGCAAGACGGAGCAAGGACCGGGAAGAAGGAGAAGCAAGGGGGGATGAACTGGAAGGGCGCACGTCGCTTCGTACTTATAGCCGGCGAAGGCCAACCGTCGACCCCCATGATCGCAGGTAATCATGACCCGCTTTGCATGCAAGGACTTGTCCAATCCGTGCAGTTGCCGAGGCGCCATGGGGAAGTGGAGACGCCCACGTCCAATCAACCGCCACGCGGCGCCCAAGGCCGCAGGCTGTTAGGGCCCGCGGCGCTTCGCTCTTGCCCTTCCGCCTTCCTGCACGGCCAAGTCCGGGCGCGCCTTGGGCCCGGGGGCTACTGTCGGCGTTCTGGGAACGGGGGTCCCCAGACTTGCCTGCCTGCGGCCTGCGGTGTGGCTCAAAGGGGGGCCCAGCACAGCCCATCTTCACCAACACAGACCCAGGACCCTCGCGTGGGGCCAAGCCTCGCGAGGTGGACGACGCGGAGCTTCCTCAAGCACGGCCTCATCGGGTTGGCTCGCGAGGAGGCGGAGAGATCAAGGAGGGGTACCTCACGAGGTGCCCGTGACACAAGCCATGACGACCAAAGGCGCCAGGCGGGTGCCAGCCCGTGCAGCGTCCTCCTTTCCTCTTTGGTGCAAAGGGAGCAAGCGCAGCCGCGGAGTACCGAGGCATCAGGCAAAGGTTGCCATTTCGGTGCAACAAGACCAAGACCAGGAGGACTGCAAGACGGAGGTCATCGTGGAGCCCAAGACGGCGTCACCACCAGAGCTTTGTGCAGGCGAAGACTACTTTTGTTAGGATAGCTAGTACTAGCTGCCCCCCTTCAAATTAGCCCGCCATTGTTGGCTTCCTTCCCGCTCGATATTTGGGAAGAGGACCAGGGCCTCTATAAATAGGACTAGCCACCCCCAGGGGAGAGGGGATCGAGAATCAGGGAGAGAGAGAATCAAGAATTAGAGAATCAGAGAGAGAGAGAAGGGAGACTGAACTCCTCCCAGCAGTTCATCGCCCCAGCCAAGAGCAGACCCTCGCGAGGCTGTTCTTCCTTGTATTGTTCATCATCATCAGCCCAAAAGGCAATCCACCACACCACCCACTAGAGTAGGGTATTACACCACAACGGTGGCCCGAACCAGTATAAACCCTGTGTCATTTGTGTTGTTCTTTCCACAGCTTAGATCTTAGCGAGGCGGAGGGGTGCAGGTAGGTAGGAGGCGAAATCTCTGCGCGCACCCCAGTGTTCGAACCTCAAGGGTCTGCCGGAACCCAAAGTCCGACAATAACCACTGATTAGAGTAGCATTGATAATGTGTTAGTACTTAGTAGTGATCATTGTAAGTTGTGTTTAGTGAGCATACATCATGTTCTACTTGTTAGCTTTGATGTGTTGCTAATTGATGGCCATCTTGCTGACAAGATAATGAAGGCGGAGTGGGACAGAGTCGGCGGTGGTGCAGGTCGTCGCTGGCGCAGAGGGGGCGGCGGACCTCATCCCCATGAACCGATGGCTGAAGAGGGTGGTGCTCCCTCGCAGGGTGGAGTTCATGCGGATGCCGCTGGGTGCTGGCAGGAGGTCGAGGACGGGGCACGAAGAGGGTGCACGGGAACCTATGAGGTTCTACGTGCAGATCGCTGACCAGGAGGACATCGCCATGATCATCATCCCGCGGCGGTATAGGCCGGTGATGAAGCAACGGCTGGTCAGCGTCCCTCCTTGCACCGTCAGCCTCTCTGCCAATAAGTGGTGCGAGTTTTGGGTCTAGGTGCAGATGTTCAAGGGGCACATGGTGTTGGGGTGCGACTGGGAGTACTTCTGCGGCCGGCACAAGATCGTCCCTGGCGACTTTATCGTCTTCAAGCTCTCTGGCCTGGGGCTCAAGGTGCTAATGTACAACGCCAACAGCTCCAACATCTGCACTGTTCGGTGCACGAGGCACAACTGCGTCGGCAACATCACTCAGGCCTCTAGTTCATCTATCTAGTCTGAACCATGCGTAGTACTCTGAACCATGAGTAGTAGTCTGAACTTAAGTAGTGTAAGTTTGAAATGAAGCCCGGGCGTCTCTTTTGCTGTTAACATGTCCATATTTTGCCCAGGGAGCAGCACCCTAGGGGATAGCAGGGGCATGGGATGCCCTGTTGTTTTAACCTTATGCCTAGTAGCTTACGATATGCCTGTTCTTTGCTTGTTCTTGCTGTTTTTGTGTTGATGTTGATCATAGTGTGTTGTGTGTGTGTGTTGTGTGTTGTCAAATGGGTGGTAACTCCACCACATTTAAAAGGGGTGAGCAGATCAAGCACTTGCACACAACCAAACAGCCGTGCTTTGCATTTGCTCGCACCGAAAGCACAAATACACGCCACCAAATAATTTGCATCCATCTGGGCCTTGATGCAATGCAGGCAACCAATCAACATGCAAATGTTGGTTTTTTGCCTGCATATGCTCGGCCAGGCCCAGTTGGGACAAGTATGCAAAGTGCCCAAAATTGATGCAGGTAACCAAACATGCCCTTAGTTGCATGCATACCATCTAGCATGCATGGGATGTAATGAAAGGTAGCTTGTTTGGTTGCCTGCTTGTTTAGGCACAAACGCAAGGCATGGTGCTTGGTTCCATGCAACACATGTTGTCTGGTAATCTCTTTGGCGAGGTGGTGAGGTTACCAGCACACAGTGGCGTGAAGAATAATCCATAGACACGCAACAGAAGATAGGTGTAAACCATAGCAAGCTGCAATTTTAAATATAGTGCCACACTTAAACATATCAGTTCAAAAGCAAAGCAGTACAATATGAAACTAAACCAGCTAGAGCATAGGAAGGGTTGTCCTAGACGTTTACGGTGAAGGTGTCGTCGTGCTTCTCGCACTTGGTCACCACTTCATTGTCGTCTTCGTGCTTCCCGCGCTTATCACCACTTCAATGTCGTCATTGTTGAAGACGATGACCTTGAGCGTGGCGGGTCTCAGCAGCTTGAACGTCACCATGCAGCCGATCTTGATCTGATGAACGACGGCGAAGGGGGCCCAATCCTGATTGAGGGTCACCCTGTCATCCATCAGCCGTACAGTGACCCTTCATGAGCAGCCGATGTTCATCCTCGGTTTTCACCTCTTGCGACACGGCCGGGAAGTGCTTGCTGAAGTCTAGGAGCATCAGGATGCACTCAAGCTGAGGGGCAAGGATCACATTGCAGAAGTGGGTTGGACCACTCTCCTCATGGTAGTGCCCTTAGTTCTGGTGCTCCCCTCTAGGGGGCTCCTCCGACACCACGTCGTCATCCGTGGCCACCTCCTCAGGTGTGGTTGGCACAACCTCCATGGGTGGCACCACCTCCTTGCCCTTCTCCATGGACGGCACCACCTCCTTTCCCTTGTTCTCCGTGTCAATCTACATTACAAAGAGCACGCATTATGAAGAGCACAAAGTTCCTAGGTCGGTCGCCATTAAAACCTATCATCCATAACCCCTTTATTTACCCATCTGCACGGTCACTACTTACCCACCATCTTACTCGGTTATCTCTCTGACTCTCACTCTTCCTCCTATCCATCGCCATGAACTCCAGCAGCAACTCCAGCCTCATCCTCAACCCCTTCCCTTGGGAAATCGGATGGAGGGCTTTCTTTCTTGGGTGCTCGCTCAGTGACCGCACCCAAGATCGAGAACACTGTGGAAGTCTGCTTGAACTTCAGCGGCATGGAAGACATGCAGAAAGAGTCAGACGTTGTGGTGAAGAAGGCGACGCCGGAGGAGTTGAAGACGTTGATTCCTGACCCAACGAAGGGCGCCATGTCAGTCGACATGTGGCACCCCGGCTTAGAGAGACCGGAACACCCCGTATTCCAGCCCAGAGATCAAGTCTTCTGTAATACGGCACTGCTTGGCATAGAACAAATCAGCACTTTACTACAAATACTTGAGGTACAAGGGTTTTGATATCACAAAGGCTCGTCGGCATGGTGACACTACGCCTGCTTAGGTAGTTCTATGCTAGCAACGGAACAAATCATAGCAGCGAAATGACTTCTAGCAGCGGAACAACGACAAACGGTGATTACATCCACTCCAAAGGGACTCTGGCTGGGACACATCCTAGCACGCCAACTCCAGATCCTTGACAAGAAATCAATCACAACATTATCTACAATCTGCTGATTGATACGTCTCCATCGTACCTACTTTTCCAAACTCTTTTCCCCTTGTTTTGGACTCTAATTTGCATGATTTGAATGGAACTAACCAGAACTGACGTTGTTTTCAGCAGAATTGACTTGGTGTTATTTTTGTGCAGAAATAAAAGTTCTCGAAATAACCTAAAAATTTACGGATAATATTTTTGGAATATATAAAAAATATTGGCGAAAGAATCAACCAGAGGGGGTCCACCCATTGGCCACAAGCCTGGGGGCACCCCCTGGGGTGCGCCTAGGTGGCTTGTGGCCCCCTGGACCTCCTCCGACCCTAATTCCAATGCTATATATTCACATCCGGAGAGAAAAAAATCAGAGAGAAGGATTCATCGTGTTTTACGATACGGAGCCGTCGTTGCCTCCCGTTCTTCATCGGGAGGATTGGTCTGGAGTCCGTTCGGGCTCCGGATAGGGGGATTCATCGCCATCATCATCACCAACCTTCCTCCTGAAGGAAATATGCCCTAGAGGCAATAATAAAGTTATTATTTATTTCCTTATATCATGATAAATGTTTATTATTCATGCTAGAATTGTATTAACCGGAAACGTAATACTTGTGTGAATACATAGACAAACAAAGTGTCACTAGTATGCCTCTACTTGACTAGCTCGTTAATCGAAGATGGTTATGTTTCCTAACCATAGACATGAGTTGTCATTTGATTAACGGGATCACATCATTAGGAGAATGATGTGATTGACATGACCCATTCCATTAGCTTAGCACCTGATCGTTTAGTATGTTGCTATTGCTTTCTTCATGACTTATACATGTTCCTATGACTATGAGATTATGCAACTCCTGTTTGCCGGAGGAACACTTTGTGTGCTACCAAACGTCACAACGTAACTGGGTGATTATAAAGGTGCTCTACAGGTGTCTCCAAAGGTACATGTTGGGTTGGCGTATTTCGAGATTAGGATTTGTCGCTCCGATTGTCAAAGAGGTATCTCTGGGCCCTCTTGGTAATACACATCACTTAAGCCTTGCAAGCAATGCAACTAATAAGTTAGTTGCAAGATAATGTATTACGGAACGAGTAAAGAGAATTGCCGGTAACGAGATTGAACTAGGTATTGAGATACCGACAATCGAATCTCGGGCAAGTAACATACCGATGACAAAGGGAACAATGTATGTTGTTATGCGGTCTGACCGATAAAGATCTTCATAGAATATGTAGGAGCCAATATGAGCATCCAGGTTCCACTATTGATTATTGACCGGAGACGTGTCTTGGTCATGTCTACATTGTTCTCGAACCCGTAGGGTCCGCACGCTTAACGTTACGATGACAGTTTCATTATGAGTTTATATATATTGATGTACCGAAGGTTGTTCGGAGTCCCGGATGTGATCACGGACTTGACGAGGAGTCTCAAAATGGTCGAGACATAAAGATCGATATATTGGACGACTATATTTGGACACCGGAAAGGTTTCGGGTAAGATTGGGACAATACCGGATCACCGGGAGGTTATCGGAACCCCCTGGGAGGTATATGGGCCTTATTGGGCCTTAGTGGAAAGGAGGGGAAAGGAGCAAGGGAGGGGGCGCGCCCCCCTAGCCCCCTCCTCCACTCCTTTATATACGGGGGAAGAGGGGCACCCCAGAGACACAACAATTGATCATTGATCTCTTAGCCGTGTGCGGTGCCCCCCTCCACCATAATCCTCGATAATATTGTAGCGGTGCTTAGGCGAAGCCCTGCGACGGTTGAACATCAAGATCGTCACCACGCCGTCGTGCTGACGGAACTCATCCCCGACACTTTGCTGGATCGGAGTCCGGGGATCGTCATCGAGCTGAACGCGTGCAAAAACTCGGAGGTGTCGTAGTTTCGGTGCTTGATCGGTCGGGCCGTGAAGACGTACGACTACATCAACCGCGTTGTTATGACGCTTCCGCTTCCGGTCTACGAGGGTATGTAGACAACACTCTCCCCTCTCGTTGCTGTGCATCACCATGATCTTGCGTGTGCGTAGGAATTTTTTTGAAATTACTACATTCCCAACAGTGGCATCCGAGCCTAGGTTTTATGTGTTGATGTTATATGCACGAGTAGAACACAAGTGAACACAAGTGAGCCAAGATTCAGGACTTGACGAGGAGTCTCTAAATGGTCGAGACATAAAGGTCGATATATTGGACGACTATATTTGGACACCGGAAAGGTTCCGGGTAAGATTGGGACAATACCGGATCACCGGGAGGTTATCGGAACCCCCGGGGAGGTATATGGGCCTTATTGGGCCTTAGTGGAAAGCAAGGGAGGGGGCGCCCCCCCAAGCCCAATCCGAATTGGGAGGGGGGTCGGCCCCCCCTTTCCTTCCTCCCTCCTTCCTCTTCCTTCCCTCTCCTACTCCTAATAGGCAAAAGGGGAGTCCTACTCCCGGTGGGAGTTGGACTCCCCCCCTTGGGCGCGCCACCCTCCTTGGCCGGCCCCTCCTCCACTCCTTTGTATACGGGGGAGGGGGGCACCCCAGAGACACAACAATTGATCATTGATCTCTTAGCCGTGTGCGGTGCCCCCCTCCACCGTAATCCTCGATAATATTGTAGCGGTGCTTAGGCGAAGCCCTGCGACGGTAGAACATCAAGATCGTCACCACGCCGTCGTGCTGACGGAACTCATCCCCGACACTTTGCTGGATCGGAGTCCGGGGATCATCATCGAGCTGAACGTGTGCAAAAACTCGGAGGTGCCGTAGTTTCGGTGCTTGATCGGTCGGGCCGTGAAGACGTACTACATCAACCGCGTTGTTATAACGCTTCCGCTTCCGGTCTACGAGGGTACGTAGACAACACTCTCCCCTCTTGTTGCTGTGCATCACCATGATCTTGCGTGTGCGTAGGATTTTTTTTGAAATTACTATGTTCCCAACACCTCCATCACCAATTTCATGATGCTCACCGTCATGCGTGAGTAATTCCATCGTATGCTTGCTGCACGGTGATGGTTGGATGAGATTTATCATGTAATCGAGTTAGTTTTGTTAGGGTTTGATCCCTAGTATCCACTGTGCTCAGAGATTGATGTTGCCATGACTTTGCTATGCTTAATGCTTGTCACTAGGGCCCGAGTGCCATGATTTGAGATCTGGACCTATTATGTTTTCATGAATATATTTGTGTTCTTGATCCTAGCTTGCAAGTTGTAGACACCTATTACGAGTTATGATCTGCATACCCCAAGGTGACAATAATTGGGATTCTTTCCGGTGATTACCATAGTTTGAGGAGTTCATGTATTCACTAAGTGCTAATGCTTTGGTCCGGTTCTCTATTAAAAGGAGACCTTAATATCCCTTAGTTTCCATTAGGACCCCGCTGCCACAGGAGGGTAGGACAAAAGATGTCATGCATGTTCTTTTCCATAAGCACGTATGACTATATAAGGAATACATGCCTACATTATATTAATGAATTGGAGCTAGTTCTGTGTCACCCTAGGTTATGACTACTACATGATGAATATCATCCAACATAACTATCATTACCGATCCATTGCCTATGAGATTTTCACATATTGATCTTTGGTAAGTTATTTTCGTTGCTACTGCTATTACAATCACTACAAAACTGTTAATGTTACTTTTTCCACCGTTACCATTACTTCCATATTACTTTGCTACTAAATACTTTGCTGCAGATATTAAGTGTCCTAGGTGTGGTTGAATTGACAACACAGCTGCTAATACTTGAGAATAACTTTTGGCTCCCCTTGTGCCGAATCAATAAATTTGGGTTGAATACTCTACCCTCAAAAACTGTTGCAATCCCCTATACTTGTGGGTTATCAAGACCTTTTTCTGGCGCCATTGCCGAGGAGCACAGTTCTATTCTCTGAGTCACTTGGGATTTATATCTGTTGATCACTATGAGGAATATGAAAGATTCCAGAACCAAGATTTTTCCCTCTACTACGAGGGGAGGTAAGGTACTGCCATCTAGCTCTGCACTTGATTCACCTTCTGTTTTGAGTAAGCTTGCGACACCTACACCTGCCATTGATTCTGATATGTCGCATGTTATTGATGATGCTACTTCTGCTATGAATGATGCTCATGATGCTACTACTTTGCTTGATAAAACTATGCCACTGGGTGAATTGCTTGATGAACATCTTGCTAGAGCTAGAACTTTTGAGTATGCTGAAGATGATGATATTTTTGAAACTAATGAAATTATTGAAACCGAACACTTTGAAACACCTGTTAAACCTAGCTCTCCTAGATATGAATTGCCTGTCATGCCTGAGGGTTATGTTATGGATGGGGAGGTAGCTAGGGGCTTCCTTGCTTGTAAGGACAGAGATGTGCTACCTCTTGAGCATGCGTTGGTTTTTCCTTGAAGAGGAGGGGTGATGCAGCACAGTAGCGTAAGTATTTCCCTCAGTTTTTGAGAACCAATGTACCAATCCAGTAGGAGGTAACACGCAAGTCGCCTAGTACCTGCACAAACAAACAAGAACCTCGCAACCAATGCGATAAAGGGGTTGTCAATCCCTTCACGGTCACTTACGAAAGTGAGATCTGATAGAGATAATAAGATAATTTTTTTTGGTATTTTTATGATATAGATTGGAAAATAAAGATTGCAAAATAAATGGTAATAGAAATAGCAAGTTGATATGAAAATAATATGATGGAAGATAGACCCGGGGGCCATAGGTTTCACTAGTGGCTTCTCTCAAGATAGCAAATTCTACGGTGGGTGAACAAATTACTGTCGAGCAATTGATAGAAAAGAGAATAATTATGAGAATATCTAGGCATGATCATGTATATAGGCATCACATCCGCGACAAGTAGACCGAAACGATTCTGCATCTACTACTATTACTCCACACATCAAACGCTATCCAGCATGCATCTAGAGTATTAAGTTCATAAGAACAGAGTAACGCAACAGGCAAGATGACATGATGTAGAGGGATAAACTCAAGCAATATGATATAAACCCCATCTTTTTTATCCTCGATGGCAACAATACAATACGTGCCTTGCTGCCCCTGCTGTCACTGGGAAAGGACACCGCAAGATTGAACCCAAAGCTAAGCACTTCTCCCGTTGCAAGAACGATCAATCTAGTAGGCCAAACCAAACTGATAATTTGAAGAGACTTGCAAAGATATTTAAATCATGCATACAAGATTTCAGAGAAGAATCAAATATTGTTCATAGATGATCTTGATCATAAACCCACAATTCATTGGATCTCGACAAACACACCGCAAAAAGAATTACATCGAATAGATCTCCAAGAGAATCAAGGAGAACTTTGTATTGAGATCCAAAGAGAGAGTAGAAGCCATCTAGCTAATAACTATGGACCCGAAGGTCTGTGGTAAACTACTCACACATCATCGGAGAGGCTATGGTGTTGATGTAGAAGCCCTCTGTATATCGATTCCCCTTCCAGCAGAGCGCCAGAAAAGGCCCCAAGATGGGATCTCATGGGTACATAAGGTTGCGGCGGTGGAAATAGAGTTTCGTGGTGCTCCTGGATGTTTTCGGGGTATATGGGTATATATAGGAGGAAGAAGTACGTCAGTGGAGCTGCGAGGGGCCCACTTGGGTGGGGGAGCACCTACCCCCTGGGCGCGCCCTCCTGCCTCGTGGCCTCCTTGCTTCTTTCTTGACGTCCACTCCAAGTCTCCTAGATCACGTTTGTTCCAAAAAATACACTACAAAAAAAAGACACATCCGTGACATTTTGGGCCGAACGAGTTTTTTCTGTCATACTTATGACACTTCTATGACGATAATTGTGACAAAACCCGGTATCATCATAGATGTGGTGGGGTCCTACTTCTATGACAAAAAATCATAATAGAAAATGGGATTTCCATCCTGGGCGGGCCGGAGACGCAGCTGCATGACATTCTTTGGGTCGTCCATGACAGAAAAAACCGTGGTAGAAGCGAGGGCGAGGAAAATATCGGGGTGTTCCTGGTTACGATGGGTGGTCGGGGCCGAGCGATGCGCGTTTCTCTCATACACACACGCGCGTGGGTGTGAGGCGTTGGGCTCTAACTAAACCCGGGCGAGGCATTGGACTCTAACTGAACCCGAGCGATTGCACTGTGGGCTACGCGTTACTAAACCTGAGCAATCGACCGATGAGTGTTAACTGAACCCGATCGAGCGATTCCTTTGCTACTGCTGCTAACTGAAGCCGATCGATGCTGCCTCTGGATGAACAGTGAGCGTTGCTGGGGGGTTGGATGAACAGTTCCCGGTGGGGGTGGATGAACAGGACCCTGTGGTGTTGCCTCTGGATGAACAGGACCCCGATCGATCGAGCCGGTTGGGGTTGGATGAACAGGACCCCGTGGAGGGCAGGATGAATAGGACCACCCCGTGGTGGGCTGGATGAACAGTAGAAGGTGGAGGGCTGGATGAACAGTAGCCCGTGGAGGGGTGGTTGAACAGGAGGCCATGGAGAGGGCTGGTTGAACAGTAGCCGGTGGAGTAGCGCGCGGTGGAGGCTGGATGAACAGGAGCCCGTGGATGAACAGTCGCAGGTGGAGGCTGTAGGAGGTCGACGATGGATGAACAGTAGCCCGTGGAGGCTGGAGGGGGTCGACGGTGGAGATGAACAATATCCCATGGAGTCCCGTTTTGCGGTATGCCACACCCCTCCCGATGAACAGGACCCCCGTTTCGACCATAGTGCTCCAACACAAGTCCGTTTCCTCCGTTTTGCGCTACGCCACACCCCTCCCAATCAACAGGACCCCCGTTTCGACCGTAGGAGGTCCGTTTCCTTCGTTTTGCGGTATGCCAGACCCCCCCGATGAACAGGATCCCGTTTCGACTGTGGCCGGTCGAACATAAGGCTGTTTCCTCTGTTCTACGGTACGCCAGGCCTCGTTTTCATCGGCTGTTCCGTCCAAGCCCTCCCGATGAACACGACGATGCATTCCGTTGCGACCCAGCCGGTTGGCTCCCCATGAACACGACGACGACGATGTTTCTCCGTTCCGACCCATCTATGTACACGAGCCCTGGCCGTACGTATGCGCGAGTAGGCGTTCGAGACCCTGCCCGTATGTACGTACGTGGCCGTATTTTCTTTCTTGCACACTGTCCGATGTACGTATGTGTACATGCTACGTGCGCGCCTCTCCTATGACACGTGCGCGCCTCTACATCGACCAGTATGTACGTACATGTTCGCGACCAGAATGACAACGCTACGTACGCTTCGACCAGGTGGGTCCCGACTGTCAGGCACTTCCTTGCCTGCGAAGATGTAGCTGGTGGGTCCCAACAGTCAGGGGGCGGATCTTTTTTTTTTTGCCCGGACGCACTTCCTTGCATGTGAAGATGTAGCTGGTGGGTCCTAGCAGTCAGGGGGAAACGTTTTTTCATGAAATACGATGGCCCGTCCGGTGGGTCCCCACTGTCAGGTGGAGGAATAATTATGTTGCGCGTAATAAGGAGACACTTCCTTGCTGCGGCCGTGGACCCAGCTGTCAGCCTCTCCACGTATAGTCCACGTCCGATGGAAGCCGTTCCTTGACCACGTTGACCATGCCGCACCGAGAGCACCAGGGCGGTGGAAGACGGCGAGGCCTATGAAGGGGATGATGCGGAGCCGGGGAAGACGCTGCAGTGGAAGCCCGCACAGAGAGGAGTACAAGGGTTCACTGGTTCGCCTGTGGTGTGAGGCTGCCGTCGCCGCAGGGCCTGGCCAGCGGTGGGAGTAGTAGGGGGCGGTGAGGCCTCCGCGGCAGCACAGTCGGCCACGGGAGGCAGGAGCATGCGGCACGACCGACGCTGCTTTGGGCGGCTGGAGCAAGAAGACCAGAGGCTGAAGAAGCACTACGACCATTGGATGGACATCGTATGGTCACTGGAGCTAGAATCGTTCATATTGACTTGACAAAGCACTCTGTCCCCGTAAACTTAGTAGGCCCACAAGTCAGCCACCCACCAAGGTGGGTCCCAACTAGCAGGGGGAGTATTCATTTTTTGTGTGCGTAATAAGGAGGCACTTCTGGTGGGTCCGAGCTGACAGCGGGGGGAGCGTTTTTTTTGCGAAATACGGTGGACCGTTCAGTGGGTCCCAACAGTCAGGGGGGAAACATTTTTTTGCCAAATACGGTGGCCCGTCCGGTGGGTCCCTGTTGTTAGGTGGAGGAATAATTATTTTCCGCGTAATAAGGAGGCACTTGCGGCTGCCGTGGACCCAACTGTCAGCCTCTCCACATACAGTACTCTTCCGATGGAAGTCGTTCCTTGACCACATTGACAACGCCGAGCCGAGAGCACCAGGGCGGTGGATGACGATGAGGCCTAGGAAGGGGATGACGCGGAGCCGGGGAAGACACGACAGTGGATGCCCACGCGTAGAGGAGTATGAGGGTTCACTGGTTCACTACGGTATGAGGTTGCCTTCGTCGCAGAATAACATGGGGTGTGGGTGAGTAGAGGGATGGCCTGGCCAGTGGTGGGAGTAGCAGGGGGCGGTGAGGCCTCCGCCGCATCGCAACCGGCCACGGGAGGCAGGAGCACGAGGCACGATCGGCGCTGGTTTGGGCGGCTGGAGCAAGAAGACCAGAGGTTGAAGAAGCACTATGGCCGTTGGATGGAGATCGTACGGTCACTGGAGCTAGAATCGTGCATATTGACTAAGTTGACAAAGCCCTCTGTCCCCGTCAACTTAGTAGGCCCACAAGTCAGCCTGCCACTATACTGGGTCCCAACTAGCAGGGGGAGTATTCATTTTTTGTGCGTAATAAGGAGGCACTTGTGTGCGAAGATATAGCTGGTGGGTCCAAGCTGTCAGCGGCGATAACGTTTTTTTCGTGAAATACAGAGGACCTTTCGGTGGGTCCCAGATGTCAGGTGGAGGAATCATTATTTTGTGCGTAATAAGGAGGCATTTCCTTGCGTGCGGCCGTGGACCCAGCTGTCAGCCTCTCCACGTACAGTCCACTTCAGATGCATGTCGGTCGTTGACCACGTTGACCAGGCCGCGCCAAGAGCACCAGGGCGGTGGACGCCGACGAGGCCTAGGAAGGGAATGACACGGAGGCAGGGAAGACTCGGCAGTTGTTTCCCACACGGAGGGGAGTATGACTGTACGAGGGTTTACTGGTTCGTCTGCCGTCGCCGGAGAATAACAGCAGGTGTGGGTGAGTAGAGGGATGGCTAGGCCAGTGATGGGAGTACGGTGGGGCGGTGAGGCCTGCGCGGCAGCATAGCCGGCCACAGGGAGGAGAGAGCAGGCAGTCCTGTCAATGCTGAGCAGGAAGAGCAGAGATTGAAGAAGCACGACGGCCGTTGGATGCACATCCAACAGTCACTGCTTGTGCGTCAACCTTTTTAGGAAAAACTCAAATCTATGGAAAACATCATACATCCCATCTGCCATTATTTCTAATAATTTACAGCCCATTTGCTAATTCTTAAGGTTTTTTTGGAGCCCATATTGTTTTTTTAGCATTACATCCCATATTGTGGCCACGGTTAAAAAATTATATGAATTTTTGCATATTTCGGTGCGGTCCAAACTGTTTTTAATCCTGAAATTTCGAGTCACATTCAAACTGATTTTAAAAATAAATATATATCAATATAAAATCAAACAAATTGTCCACGCATAAAAATCAATGCAATTTAAAATCTCAAAATGAAAAAAAAGAAATTTGAAACTAATTGCCGGTTTGATGGGTTTTAAAAATGTACATCCCATTTCTCATTACTGATAGGCCATTTTCTTGGCCAGCCGAATGAAGCTCTCCTCGTCTTGAAAGATTTTCAGCCCAACAGGCCTGACAAAGCGACTTACTTGGCAAATCACAAAAAAACTGGGCTGTGGCCGTGGACCCAGCTGTCAGCCTCTCCACGTACAGTACTCTTCCCATGGAAGTCGGTCGTTGACCACATTGACCACGCCGCGCCGAGAGCACCAAGGTGGTGGACGACGGCGAGGCCTAGGAAGGGGACGACGCGGAGCCGAGGAAGAGGTGGCAGTGGATGCCCACGCGGAGAGGAGTACGAGGGTTCACTGGTTCGGCTACGGTGTGAGGCTGTTGTTGCCGCAACAGGGGGTGTCGGTGTGTAGAGGGATGCCATGGCCAGCGGTGGGAGTAGTAGGGGGCGGTGACCTCGGCATCATAGCCGGACACGGGAGGCAGGAGCAGGCGGCACGACCGGCGCTGGTTTAGGCGGCTGGAGCAAGAAGACCAGAGGTTGAAGAAGCACTACTGTCGTTGGATGAACATCGTACGGTAACTGGAGCTAGAATCGTTCATATTGACTAAGTTGACAAAGCCCTCCGTCCCCGTCAACTTGGTAGGCCCACAAGTCAGCCTCCCACGATGCTGGGTTCCAGCTGGCAGGGGGAGTATTCATTTTTTGTGCGTAATAAGGAGGCACTTCCTTGGGTGCGAAGATAGTTGGTGGGTCCGACCTGTCAACGGGGGGCACGTTTTTTCGTGAAATACAGAGGCCCTTCCGGTGGGTCCCAGATGTCAGGTTGTCGTGGTATTCTCACGGGGGGTGCAAGACGACAGATGCCACGAGGTGGCTTCGTGTGAGGGTAAGACTGCTGCCGGAATATCCAGGGACGGGTATGCGAGTAGCACGCGCTAGTTTACCCAGATTCGGGGCTCTCCGGATAGATAACACCCCTACTCCTGCATGTCTGAGTATATCTGGTATATGTGATACATAGTGCTCCTGGAGCTATATCTTAGCTCAGTGCCATAGGCATCTGGCTTTACATATGCGGGTGGCCGGATGAGCACAAGTGTGTGCATGGCCGAATGGGTGTGTGCTCATACGTGTGTGGCTGGCTGGCTAGCTAGCTCTCTTGCTAGCTAGCTAGCTTGTGTGTGTGTGTGAGTCCATCCTCCTGGATGGATGGATGAGACCTCCTTTTATAGTGTGTAGTAGTTTAGGATGTAAGCTAGGTAGTGGTATGGTAGCTAGCTAGCTAGAGGCATGGTGGGGGTGTCACACATGTCTCCTGGGTCACTTCATGAATAGTGCCCAGGGAAAGGTGACACTGTACATGATGGCGTCGCGGTACGGCCATCTCGTCAGTGTCTTGTTGGTGTCGGGTCGGGCTGCAGTCGGCAGCCGGCTGGTTGGTGCAGTCGGCAGCGGTCTGGTCGGTGCAGTCAGCAGCCGGCCGGGCAGAGTAGTCGAACAGGGAGCCGACAGGAGCGGCCGGGCAGTCAGACTGAGGGGCTTTGCTAGCCCTGATGTCTTGAATTATTGTCTTGCCGTCTTCGGGATACCCGTGGCCAATAACTCTGACAGTATCCCCCGAGCCTCCGGGCAACTTGGCAAAGTTGGGCGGAAGTTCCTTGGCAGGTGTAGTCTCCGAGCCTCCGAGCGGGGAGGGGGGAGTTCCCCATGGAAATGACCATGCAAAAAGACAAAGTTAGTCCACGCAAATATATCAAATGTTTGCTTTTAGCATTGCAAGTTTTATACGGAGGGTGCCGACTTGGTTTCGTCCAAGCCCCCTTAATCTTTTTCATGTTCCCTCTGCTTTTGGGCTTGTGCTCTTGCTTGCCGGACAGCCGCTCTGCAGTCTGTGGCTGAGAGTGGGCCACGAAGTGGAGTGTACAGTACTCAGAGTCTGGGAGCAGATTCAACCGAGTAGATACTTGTAAAGGAAATGGCCGGGTCGCCCGAACCGTTTTTCTTCCCAGATGTTTTTCGTGTGGGTGGCCTCCAGCGCTCACTCTTGCTAGCCGGACAGCAGCTCCGCGGTCTGTGACTAAGAGTGGACCTTTGGTACCGCGCACGCTACTAAGCCGTCTACGGAAACTAACGTCTCAGGCCAAGCGACCAGCCTCCAGGCCAACTCTGGCTGGCACCGGGGCGAACAATGATGCAACTATAATAAAATGCGGAGATAGCCCCCGAGCATCGCTCGAGGTTGTCCGTGCTTTCGCGGTGCAAAAATATGCGGGTGAGGAGCTCACATTGATTTTCGTGCATCCGAGGCAGAGTTTGCCGAAGACAGCCGACACGGCTCGGCGCTCGCGGAGCGCGCCGACGCTCCTACTGTGTGTAGCCTTCGAGCCTCCGAGTGCTTGAAGGGGGGTCCCGGCCGGTCAGGCTCGACCGGCCAGACGGCGAGGCATCTTGCAGCGCCCTTTTTTCTTCTTTTTTTCTCTTCTGCTGGCTGCTGGCAGCCGGACAAAACTCTTCTCTTGTCTACAATCTTCCGTGGGGGTGCGCCAGCGCACCCACTGGGTGTAGCCCCCGAGATTCGGGCCGACTACTGAGCAATCGGGCCGGATCTTCCGGCAACTACTTTGTCTTATCCTTCACGGGGGCGCGTCAGCGCACTTGCTGGGTGTAGCCCCCGAGATTCGGGCCGACTGCTGAGCAGTCGGGCCGGATCTCCCGGCAACTACTTTGTCTTCTTCACCGCGGAGACGCGTCAGCGCACCCGCTGGATGAAGCCTCCGAGTCTCCGGGCGCTCAAGGAGTGTCCAACGGTCGGGCTTGACCGGTCAGGTTGTGAAGAGGAGCCAGCCGGACGGGCCCCTCAGCCGGCGGCTGGCGGCTAAGCGGACAAGCGAGCCAGTCGGCCGAGCGGCGACGTGGGTAGGCGACCGGAGCAGCTGACAGGACTGCAGTCCGCGCAGCCAGCTATGCACGTCGTTGTGCTGCCGGCCATGCACACGGGCGCGCTTGTGGCCATGCAACCGGCCATGCATGCAATGCATGTATATTTTGTTTTCTCTCTTTTTTAAGCCGGCTGGGCACTCGGCCCTTTGCTTTTCCACCAGTCGGCCCTTTGCGAGCAGCTGGCCCCCACCTCACTCTTTTCTTTTTTCTTTTTTTTTCAGCGATGGGCCACCATCTCTTTCCCAGCTGGACAGGATGGGGAGCCGGCCTTGACTTTTCTAACCAGCTCGTACATGCGCAGCCGGCCTCCACTTCTTTTCATCAAGCCGGCCTCGTCTTTCTCTTCCAGCCGGCCATTGGGCAAGCGACCCTTTTTCCATCTGCACGGAGCAGCCGGCTGGGGCGCAACCCGGCGGGGTGCCGGGCCGAGGCGGGCGGCAGGCGGCCGTAGGCGAAGTTGGCCAGGCGGGGAGTCGGCCACCCGGGATCGGGATGCGGCCAGGGCGGAGTAGAGGGGCACAGCGACATGGAGGCCGGGCGCTGGCGAAGCCGCCCACGCGGACAGAGCCGGGGCAACGCGGGAGGGAGCCGGGGCGACGCGGGAGGGAGCCGGCAGCCGGCGGTGGAGCAGGCGGCCACGTGCACACCCGGCGGGCGCGGCGCGCGGAGGCGGACCCGGCCGGGGAGCCGTCTTGCGGGCGAGGCGGACGAGTGGGCGGAGCCGCGTAGTGAGAGAGCAGGGGGTGGAGGCCGGCAGACGCAGGCGGTCGAGGCCGCGCCGGCGGCGCAGAGGCCATGGCGGACCGTGCTTGGCCGCGCAGGCGCCAGAAGGATCGGCTGGAGGCGCGCGACGACGTGTGACGAGGACGACGCGGTGCGGGTGGAGCCGTAGGAGGCTGACGAAGGAGCAGGTCGGAGCCGGCGATGGGAATGCGAGGCCACGAGGACGCGCGCATGTGTAGCAGAAGGGGCGCGGCGATGGGGAGACGCACGCGCGGGCCTCGGCGCCCACGAGGTGGAGGCGGTGGGCGCGCACACACGCGAAGCCGGGCGAGGCAGAGACCGGGATGGCCGAGCGGAGCGATGCGCGGGGAGCGGCCGGTGGATGTGCTCGGGCGCGACGGGCTGGTGGTCGAGGGACACGTCGGCACAATCGCAGGAGGAGCCGCAGTGCCCGCGGGCTTGGGCGGTGGTGGAAGCAGTGGGCAGCAGCCGGCAGTAGGAGCAGCAGGCGGTGGCGCGGCCACAGGGAGGTGGAGTGATGCGGAGCCGGAGCTGGACGCGGCTGCGGGCGCGAGGAGCCTGCGCGGTGCGGCGGAGTAGGCTTGCAAGGTAGCTGGAGCGACGAGCGGCGAGGAGCAGCGCCAATGCGGGGAGCACGACGACTGCCGCATGTGGTGGAGCGCAGGGATTATATGGCCACTGCCCGGCCAATACACGGGCAAAGCAAGAAAGAAAGAAAAAAAGTGTGGACGGCTAGAGGAAAAGTTGGGCCGGCTGCTTGCTAAGAAAAAAATGAATGAAATTGGGCCGGGTGGAAAAGAGATGCCGGCTGCCCAAACAAAGAAGAGGCAGAGTGCCTGCTAGCCGGCTGAAGAGAAAAGTTGAGGCCGACTGGTGGCGTCCGGCTGCTCACATGCAGTCGGACAAAAAAAAAGAGAGAGAGGCCAGCTGGAAAAATATTGTCGGCTGCCTACCTGGCTGGACGGATAGAAGACGTATCCGTTCGACTGTGTGGGCGGACAAAGAGAAGAAGAAAAAAACACAAACTTCAACAAGAGAAGACAAAGTAGTCGCCGGGAGATCCGACCTGACTGCTCAACACTCGGCCCGAATCTCGGGGGCTACACCCAGCAGGTGCACTGGCGCACCCCCACGAAGAAGACAAAGTAGTTGCCGGGAGATCCGGCCCGACTGCACAGCAGTCGACCCGAATCTCGGGGGCTACACCCAGCGGGTGCGCTGACGCGCCCCCGCGAAGAAGACAAAGTAGTTGCCGGGAGATCCGGCCCCACTGCTCAGCAGTCAGCCCGAATTTCGGGGGCTACACCCAGTGGGTGCGCTGGCACGCCCCCACAGAAGATTGCGAACAAGACAAGAGTTTTGTCCGGCTGCTAGCAGCCGGCAGAAGAGAAAAAGAAGAAAAAGGGCGCAACAAGATGCCTCGCCGCCTGGCCGGTCGAGCCTGACCGGCCGGGAGGCTCGAAGGCTACACTCAGCGGGTGCACTGATGCGCTCTGCGAGCGCCGAGTCGCGCCGGTTGTCTTCGACTACCGCGACTACACAAAAATCAATATGAGCTCCTCACCCGCATATTTTTGCACCACGCAAGCACGGATAACCCCGAGCGATGCTCGGGGAACTATCTCCGCATTTCATTACAATTGCATCACTGTTCGCCCCGGCGCCAGCCAGAGCTGGCCCGGGGGCTGGCCGCTTGGCCTGAGACGTTAGTTCCCGCAGACAGCTTAGTAGCGTGCGCGGTACAAAAGGCCCACTCTTAGTCACAGACCGCAGAGCGGCTGTCCGGCTAGCAAGAGTGAGTGCTGGAGGCCACCCACGCGAAAAAACGCCCGAGAAGAAAAACGGTTCGGGCGACCCCGGTCGTTTCCTTTACAAGTATATACTCGGTTGAATCTGCTCCCAGACTCTGAGTACTGTACACTCCATTTCGCAGCCCACTCTCAACCACAGACCGCAGAGCGGCTGTCCGGCAAGCAAGAGCACAAGCCAAAAAGCGGAGGGAACATGAAAAAGATTAAGGGGGCTCGGACGAAACTGACTCGGCACCCTCCGCATAAAACTTGCAATACTAAAAGCATTCATTTGATATATCTGCGTGGACTAACTTTTCCTTTTGCATGATCATTTCCGCGA
Organism: Triticum urartu; assembly: GCF_003073215.2. NCBI lineage: Eukaryota > Viridiplantae > Streptophyta > Magnoliopsida > Poales > Poaceae > Triticum > Triticum urartu. The sequence goes on along the minus strand of NC_053024.1, from coordinate 232,642,752 downwards.
ACACCCGCCAAAAAATCTCCGCCCAACTTTGCCAAGTGGCCCAGAGGCTTGGGGGCTACTGTCGAAGTAATTGGCCACGGATACCTCGAAGACGGCGAGACAATAAATCAAGACATCGGGGCTAGCAAAGCCCCTCAGTCCGACTGCCCCGCCTCTCCTGCCGGCTCCCCGTTCGACTGCTCTGCCCGGCCGGCTGCCGGTTGCCGACTGCGCCAACCAGCCGGCTGCCGGCTGCCGACTGCACCAACCAGCCAGCTGCCGGCTGCCGACAACGCCAACCAACTGGCTGCCGACAGCGCCAACCAGCCGGCTGCCGACTGCAGCTCGACTCGACACCGACAAAACACCGACAAGACAGCCACACCGCGGCCATGCCTGGCCACTATTGCTGCATAGGCGTACACTATTCATCCATCACCATCAACAGTGTGCAGTACCATCAATAGTGCAACTTGTCCCCTGGGCACTAGTATATAAAGTGACCCAGGGGAGCAAGCCATCGGCCCATGGCCACAAGGCCTCACATAGGCTAGCAAGCTAACTAGCTATCCATCCATCCAGGATGAACACACACGCACGCATACATGCCCATGGGCACACACCCATTTAGGCAACCCCATGCCACTCGGCCACTAGAGCTTGCATGCTCATCTGGCCACCCGCATATATACGAGGCCAGATGCCTACAACACTGACCTCAGATACAGCTCCAGGAGCACTTTGTACTGCCAGATGTACATCCCACATATATACTCAGACATGCAGGAGTAGGGGTATTATCGCTCCGAAGAGCCCCGAACCTGGGTAAACTAGCGCGTGCTACTCACATACCCGTCCCTGGATATTCCGGCAGCAGTCTTGCCCTCACATGACGCCACCTTTTGGCATATGTCGTCTTGCACTGTGGGCGCCAACTGTCGTGGTATTCTCACGGGGGGTGCAAGACGACAGATGCCACGAGGTGGCTTTGTGTGAGGGTAAGACTGTTGTCGGAATATCCAGGGACGGGTATGCGAGTAGCACGCGCTAGTTTGCCCAGGTTTGGGGCTCTCCGGAGAGATAACACCCCTACTCCTGCATGTCTGAGTATATCTGGTATATGTGGTACAGAGTGCTCCTGGAGCTATATCTTAGCTTAGTGCCATAGGCATCTGGCTTTACATATGCGGGTGGCCAGATGAGCACAAGTGTGTGCATGGCCGAATGGGTGTGTGTTCATACGTGTGTGTGTGGATGGCTGGCTAGCTAGCTCTCTTGCTAGCTAGCTTGCTTGTGTGTGTGTGCGTGAGTCCATCCTCCTGGATGGATGAGGCCTCCTTTTATAGTGTGTAGTAGCTTAGTATGTAAGCTAGGTAGTGGTATGGTAGCTACCTAGCTAGAGGCATGGTGGGGGTGTCACACATGTCTCCTGGGTCACTTCATGAATAGTGCCCAGGGACAGGTGACACTATACATGATGGCGTCGCGGTACGACCGTCTCGTCGGTGTCTTGTCGGTGTCGGGTCAGGCTGCAGTCGGCAGCCGGCTGGTCGGCGCAGTCAGTAGTCGGCAGCCGGCCGGGCAGAGTTGTCGGACAGGGAGCCGGTAGGAGCGGCCGGGCAGTCAGACTAAGGGGCTTTGCTAGCCCCGATGTCTTGAATTATTGTCTTGCCGTCTTCGGGGTACCCGTGGCCAATAACTCCGACACAGGTGGAGGAATCAAAGACCTGAGAAGGCGTACAGAACAAGCTAGTATACCAGTAAAGAGATGTTGCCGAGTTTTAGAAACAAGAGAGGCGTGCTCCTGTAGCTGGTTCGAATCCAAACCTAGACTATGACTATATATGGTGCTATGCTACTCTACAAGTAATGAAACTGACATATTCAACGTTCGCTTCTCCTCTTCTCTACTTACTCTGCCTAGCATGAGAAGCTCTGGCCGCAACAACCATGTCCGCTGGCTGCTCGTCCACCTGCTCTTCAGCAGGCAACAACCAAATATGCGCCAAGTCGCCACCCGTACCATCACCTGTGGGTCTCATCACACCCCCGCCGGCACGCGCACCGCAGCCGGTTGCTCATCGCAACCCGCTGCCGTTGGTGTGGTGCCACTGCTGCAAATTACGCAGAGTCATCCGTCGCGTCTCAACCACAATCCTCAACCCTGGCCGAGTCTTCTACAAATGCCTGAATCATGGGGTAATAATATGTTTAAGTGTTGTTCTTTTGCTTTCAGTTGCTGATTTTTTTAATAGTTTGGTTGATGATCTTCCAATTTGATTCATGTAGAAAAGGGAAGATTCGTGTGATTTGTATTTCTGGGAAGTTGCTGATGTGGGGGAGTGCAACTACGCTGATTATTTGGTTAGCCGAGGAATCCCAATACCACCAGGTTGGGGTGTTGGACAAGTAACTGAAGGAACGGCAGAAGAGGAAGATGCAGAGCAGAAGGTTAAAGATGCAGTTCCTCTGATCATGGCCAAGCAACAGCTGCTGTACGGCCTTGACAACAATGAGGAGATGAAAGAGCTTGTAAAGATAATGGGCAAAACCGATGTGCTCTGTAGGATGATTGTCTCTTTATTTGCAGTGTATGTAGCACTCATGATGTATTCAGTGGCTATGACATGAGCACTTTGCTGAAACTAGTAATGAATGAAACTTGTGTAGCAGGCTGGGCGTAGTGTTGTGAACATCTAATGATTTCTATTAACGGAAATCAGGGGGTATCCCCTTTTGCTCATAAATAAATAAATAGCAGAGGCCCTTTTGGTAATAAATAAATAAATTAGCAGAGGCCCTGTCGGGTCAGCTTTGTTCTCATTCGAAGACATCGAGCAAATTGCAGTCCAACAACAAACTATGTCATCAAATTCAAGTTTCACAGCCAAATATGAGTACAACTAAACAACAATGTCATCATGTTTTAGTCGTCATACAATCACCAAACACAAATCAACATACATAACAAGTGATGTTCTCACAGGAAAATACTAAACAACATGTTCATCAGGTTTCAGTTGTCACAACAAACACAATTTCACAAAGTAGATAAAAAACGTCTTCTCACAGGAAAATACGACAAAAGCAATGTAATCATCATCCACAGCAGCAGCGTCAACATCTTTGCCATGTGTATCAGTCTGAATCGTAATTCCCCACGGTGTCATCTTCTTCTTCGTCCTCAACGTCCTTGAACGTTGGCTTCTTCTTGATCAACTCTTGTATGTCCACAACACGACAGGCAATATTTTCGTCGACGTCATTGACGTGATGGTTCTCAAAGATATTAGAAACATCTGTGTTATCTTGTACATCAGGAGCAGTGTAAGCATCATCTTGTTGTGCAACTTCATTAAACGAATTCCTCTGCTCAAACCTTTGCAATACTCTCCAGTCATCGCTATGTGCAAATGTGTCTTCCAAGAAAAATATATGTGTTGCTTGATTTGCCAAAATAAAAGGCTCGTTGGTCTGGTACGCCACCTTAACATTGATGGATTTGAAATAATCATCAGCTCTGGGTTTTGCGATGCTGGAAAATAGGTTATACCAATGACAACACAACAGAACCACACGCCGATGATCCTCGAAACTGGAGATATACTGCAACTGAAAAATGTCTGTTATGTTAGCATACATTTCAGTTGTCTCTTTATCATACGTATACGTGCTCATGATGGCACTATTTTGTGTCTTCCTGCCTTCTTCTCGTGCAAGGGTGATGTAGCGCACATCTCCAACAACGCAGGATTCATAATGTCTTACCCGAGTATCAGGACCCATCGCTAGTGAGTAAAGGGCATCATCAACTGCATGCCCATCCTCCTGCATCTTCTTAACATATGGTTAGAAAATAGACAAGCTGATCATCTTATGTACTCAATATATTAAAAAAACTGACAGTGCAATTCAAAAGCTTACATGGCTCTTGAACCATTTCGCAAATCCTACCATAACTAGTTTGTCATTGTTTCTTAGATTTTGCGGCAGTAACTCCTTTTTGTAGATGCTGCACAACATAGTGATCGCGTCAAACATCTAAATATATAAGAATGTGCTGCAAGTTTAGTAGATTATGATGTATAAGCTGCAGTACTTAGCACTTACTTGATATAAGGTAGTATCTCAGGACAGTTATTCAACACATACCAAACCATTTTGTCCAAATCTTTAGGTTTGTCCTCTTATCGACTCTTCCGTGTAACTCGAACAAAATAATCGAAAACATTGAGCCTGGGATTGTCTTCATCCACCTCTTTGCTAAGCTGATCAGCTGTTTCATTGTATTTTGAGCAGAATGTCAACGCTACTGTAGCAATGTAGGCCTCTGCAATGGAACCCTCGGGTCTAGCTCTGTTCCTAACATAGCCCTTGAAAGTGCCTAGCCGCCTTTCAATAGGGTACATCCAGCCATACTATACTGGACCTCTAAGTAGTGCCTCATCAGGTAGATGAACAACCAAATGCACCATCACATCAAACAAGGCTGGAGGATATATCTTCTCAAGGACGCATAGGATATATCAAACAAGGCTGGTATCTTGTCTCTAAGACGCTCCAAAGCATCTATCCTGATATTTCTACTGTAGAGTTCCCTGAAGAGTTGTCCCAACTCTGCAACTGCTCTGTATAAGTCAGGGCGGCCCAATCCTCTAAGGATAACAGGTAAAACCCTTTGAAGTAGGACGTGGCAGTAATGAGTTTTCAACCCTTATACCTTGTTTCCATCTGCACTGACTCTCCTTTCAGGGTTGGAAGCAAATCCATGTGGGAATCTCACACATGACAGGACCTCGCAGAATTCTTTTCTTTTTACCTTGTCCAAGACGTACACAGCTGGTGCCATATCTCATGGTTTACCTTCATCTTGCACCTGCAAATCCTGTCTGATACCCAGGTGTGTCAAATCAATCCTAGATTTTAAGGTATCTTTCGTCTTACCTTCAATATTAAGAAATGTGCCGATAATGCTGTCACATATATTTTTCTCGATGTGCATCACATCAAGATTTTGCCGCAGATCCAAATCTTTCCAATACTCCAAGTCCCACAAAGTGGACCTGCGGGTAAACAATAATCTCTCTTCTGCCTTGCCACGCTTCCTTTTCCCGCTACCATTATCAGGATGGTTTCCTGGTGTAATATGCCTAACCTTCTCTAATTACACTTGCAACTCATCGGCGGTGAGCCTCTTTGGCATTTCACGATTTTCATGCTTTGCATTGAACACATGTCTTCGATATTTTCTAGGATGCGGCTTGTCCTTGGTAAGGAAACGGCGGTGTCCAATGTAACAAATCTTGCTAAGTATTGCGTATGACAGCGGATTCCTGTCACAGCGAACACATGCATTGTAACCATGTGTCGTTCGCCCTGACATAGTTCCCAAAGCCGGATAATCATGGATGCACCAAATTATAACAGCACGCAGAAAGAAATCAGCTGGTGGGTTGCTATATAGGTCTCGAGTGAGAACACCCCTCCATAGCTGTTGAAGTTCCTCCACAAGAGGCTCCATGAACAAATCAAAATTCTTTCCAGGACTTTTTGGACTTGGGATGAGCAAGGCCATCATGTAGTTTGATTCTTCGGTGCAGACATTTGGAGGCATGTTGTAAGGGATAACAAGCACTGGCCACATGCTATATGTGGCGCTCTGGTGGCCAAATGGGTTAAATCCATCTGAAGCTAAGCCAAGTCTAATGTTTCTCGGGTCAGCAACAAACTTTTCATGCTTCTGATTGAAGCTTTTCCACTCACTACCATGTGATGGATGGCTCATTACATTCTGATCTCTGTACTCCTGGTTCCTAGAATGCCATAGTACATCCTCTCTTGTTTCAGCATCATGAAACAACCTCTGCAATCTTGGTGTAATTGGAAAATGTCTCAGAAAATTATGAGGAATCCTCTTCACAGCATCGCCATCTTTCCATCTTGATGATTTGCATTTCGGGCATTCACTTAAGTTGGCATAATCCTTCCGGAACAAAACACAATTATTCTTACAAACATGGATCATATCATATCCAATTCCAACTGCATGAAGGAAATTCTTCATTTTACTGTAGGTGTGTGGCAGCTCAGACGCATCTAGGAAAGCTTTGCAGAAAGCAGCCAACATTGCATCGAATGATTTGTTCATCATCCGCTCAGATGTCTTCACCTGAAGAAAGGTGACCATAGCTGAGAATACCGACAGCTTATTTCCTAGGGTGACAGCCACGTTGCATTGTTCCAACATACGGGCCCACCGTTTTTCTTCTATAGGTGCAAGTTCACGGAATGCACGAGCATTTCGTACCATTGTTTCAATGTTGGTCAAACTCACCGGCTCTGCCACCACCACCTCCTCCTCCTCTTCCACCTGAGCATCAGGCAGATCAAGATGGTGATCCGCTGCTTCCACGTAGTCAATAACATTGACGTTCACAGCTTCACCATGATGAACCCACCTATTATATGTGACCGACATCCCATACAAGTGTAGATGATTTTGCACAGTTGACTGGGGTCTTGTAACTGAATTCATACAACTGCTACATGGGCAGAGCATGTCTGATTTCGGACCACCGTACTCAGCTCTGATAAAGTTCATGAAGTTTTCAACCCCCTCGACATATGCAGCGGAGAATCTTCGAGTAGAAGATATCCAAGTCATGTCCATCTGTTAGACATACAAATTAGTTCTTCTACTAGATATTACAGGAAAAACATATATGCTTTTTTATGAAGTCCAGAAGAAAATACCTAGGTTGATGTCTAAAGCTATGGCAAGATATTTGGACGAGCAGATCTAAGTAACGAAATATATGTAAAGCTAATTCAGCAAACATTTTTGAGTCCTAAATTATGGCAGGCTGTTTCAGCAGTCAATGAGGCCGAGCACACAACCATCGAACTATCGAAGGCCATCGCAGCAACAAAGATCGAGTATAAAACGGTGTAGAGCTATTTCACCTAACAGATTGGCTACTAGACCATGGCAATCTACATCACAATAAATATATGGCAGGATATTTTAGCAACTAATCGGCCTTGGCATGCCATCTCAGCTAAGCAGATTGACTATGGAATAGGGCAAGGAAGCTTCTTAAGCAAAGCATATTGACTGTAAACTATTTCGGCAAACAATGAGATTAACAATGTCTATCGGCTAACATTCAGCGCTACACCGACATGCACGGGGCCTCAGTCTAGAATGTGCGTACCATGGGAGAAGCTGACCACCGAGCGTCTCCACACGAACGTCGCCAGCGGTGACGGCGCTGACCGCCACGCGCCTCCACAAGAACGTCGCCAGCGGTGGTTGCGCGGCTAGAGGACGGCAGTCTATGAGGGCGTACTGTGGGAGCGAGAGGATCGCCGTGCATCCCCTTGATGAACCGCGGCACCGACATATCGGCATGGCAGGGAGGGCGGCTTTGGCAGAGCGAATGGAGTGGAGGGGGATGGGGGAGGTGGTTTGGGGAATATTATTGGCTAGTTGACCGAAGGGCGGTTGAATCTAGGATTTGGGGGGAATTTTTGGGTGGGTGGGGGGGGGGAGGATTTTCGTGCGGTGGGCGGGGGGAGTTTGGCGCATGGTCGGTTTCTCCAAGTGCAGTCCCACGTGTCAGTGAAGAGGCAAGCCGAAGTGCGTTCCGTTTGCATGAGCTGTGTGCAGGACCGAACGTGTGTGGGGTGCAATGCGACCGCGACAGGGGTGCTGTGAGTGTACCGCCTTTTTTTCCTTTTAAACTAGGCGCTTCTCCCCCTAAAAAAAACTTGTTGCTTCGCGCGATCCATCGATACTACTACTAGTAATTCGGTAATCCCGACTAAAACGGCGCGACCGGGTCTTTTCCCGCGCGATATGCTGGGAGGTTGGCTTAGTTGGGTTTTTTAGGACAAGTAATGCTACACCTACATAGTCCCAGTTACGAAATTAACATAATGTAAAACGTGTGAGCTGTTGATTGTAGATTGGGGGGAGGGAGGGGCCCACCACCATGAAAATCAGGGGAGGAGAGAGAGAGGCAATTTATGTTAACCCTTTCATAGGTTCCTGTAGATGTAGAAATATGTGAAATGCGTGAATGTGCATTTGCAGATAAGGCCTTCCCTCGTTCATCCTTTTCTCCCACAAGATCTTGATCTTCCGTGGAACGCACATGCATCTTGCTAGTACTCCTACAATATGCTATATTATTGTGAAAGTTCATATACACCGGCCGAGATTAATGCAAACACGGCAAATTTTCATTACATTTCGAACTTTTATAGGACAGAAAAATAAAAGAAACCCGACCCTAAACCTATTCTACGACGGCGACCGACGTCCTCCATCTGCGATCTCCATGTACGGGGGCGGGGTTCAAGACCCGTGAAGTGGAGGTGCGGTCTCCGGCGAGGAAAAGTAGAACACGGGAGACGGACCGGCTAGTTGGCACACCATGCCCTGCCGCCTCCCATGCCCTACTCATCCTCGGAGGAGTCCCCGACCTCGGCGGTGCCGGACGTTGGACGACGGCAAGTAGGACGCGTGGCTAACGGTGCTCCCATCGTCGGCCGCCAGCGTGGCCACCGCTTGTGTGGCGACTTGAGCGAGGGCGGCGACCTCGAGCTCCATCCCCGAAGACAAGCTCTCCCGCAGAGCGTTCGCGCTTGCGGTCATGGCGGATGTGGTACCAGGTAGGAGGACGATGCGCTATGGTGTGGAGGTTAGCTCGGCATTGCCGCTTTAAGTAGCGCATTCCGGTGAGTCCAAGCGTCCTGGTGCGTCGTTAAGTCACCAGAGTTGGTTCCTCGGGCACCGAGCCTCTTAACGACGACATACGGATGGACGGCATGAATGCGGGCAACTGGTGCCGGCTGGGAATGCACCACGCGACGACGCGAGGGACGAGGGTTTTTGGTGTGCCAGGGTAGTCAGCTGCGGTCGTGGCAACGTTGGAGATGCCCTTTCCTCACATGTGATCGATGCATGTCATTGAAAAAGCAAGACGACCGTGTCTAGCGACGATGAGCGTGTCGCTCACCGCGCTCACCGTGTCCAGAGGCGGTGCTGGAGCTACGTCACGTTGTTGGCCCCCACGACCCACATGAACGGCTGCCGGTGGCGAGGAGGTCGTGGGCCAGCTCTCCATTGGACTAGTTTGCGCTACGTCGTCCCGACAGGTGTGCCCCACATGTTGGTTTCCCTGTTTTCCTGGCCATATTTGAGCGTCAGTGCTCCGCGTTGTGCATTAGGCCTTTCACTATGTAGGCCAAGCGAGACAACTTATTGTTTATTTGAGCCGTTCAAGTATAATCATGTGGCGTTTGCTTATTTCTCATTCCTCTCCAACCCTCTTCTCCATCGATCATGTCGCCCTCCGGTCGAGTCCATCCTCCCGCATGCCTCATTTGAACATTTCGCCGAGTATCATTCGCATGTGAGCCTAGACCATGTCTGTATTTCCAATGTTTATTTGTAATTTGTCAGACATGCATACAAACAAACGGTTCGTTTGAAGTTTCACTTTGCCTCCAGTACATGTCGCTTCGCGTCTTAGTTTTGACATCCCATTCGGTTCATGCCCCGACACATGTTGACGAGATCGATTGATGTTCATAGATCAATTGCGTGTCGTGCAAGGAGATAAAGGTTTGGTCTGTTTCTATGATAGAAATGACCCGCAGGGGGGGGGTCTATGGGGATCAGAGGGAGTATATTGTATGTTCATAAGCGAAACGGACGTATTGTACCCACCCTAGTCCTCTTTCAATCGATCTCCGAACCCCGAGATGAAATCAATAGAGAACGAGTGGGGGCATGTGTGATACGTAAGGCGGATTCAAAATTTTGAACCGGTGATCATAGCATCCGCAAATCATATATAAAGGGTATTCAATGTTCGTTTCGTTTTTGAACGTACAATATACTCCCTCCGATTCTTTCTAGTTTACATATAAGTTTTATGTGTAGTCAAAGTATCTCTACTTTGATAAAAAAAGTATCAACATTCAACAACGCCCAATCAATATTGTTAGATTCGTACGTACTCCTATATTTGTACTCAAGATGGTTTTCAATTTGTTTTCAACCACGTGAATGTGCTTGTTCTCGCTCATGCTCTTCCTACTAGGATTTCGCCACGTATAGCCAGTCCAATAGTAACTTTTTTAAGATCCCTGTCCAATAGTACTAGTGGAGTACTGACAACATCTGTACTAGAGTATGCAGTGCTCATAGTTGTACTCCCTCCTTCCATTTATATAGGGCCTATGTGGAGGAGAGAGATGTGAAAAATTAAGGGGAGTGAGCTCTCATGCAAGAGCCTAGCTATATACGCATTCCTAGTTAAATACGTACAATAAATATGAAGAAAGAGATGGAAAAAGTAATAATACAATAGCCAACCTTATAATTTGTTTGCGGGAAATAACCAACCTTATAGCCCACACTACTGTATGAGTGCATATAATAGATGATGGCTATAGATGACATGGCAGTTCCTTATAGCCATCGACTGGCTATATTATTAACCATGCTCTAATGCGTTTTTCAAAACCGCATTTGACTATTGACAAGATTAATAGTACATGAGATGTATAATGTGAAAATTATAGTATTGGAAGCTCCTTTCACATACGTATCCCTGCCTTACCCTCCCTTTCGATCACTTACTGGCGGACCCCATGCTTGCTAGGCCCCGCATGTCAGTTACTCAATGGGTTCGGCCACGTCAGGGGATCCTCATCCGTAGTATACTCCCTCTGTTTTTATTTACTCCACATAAAATGACGCGGGCGGGGGAGGGGAGGGATGTCGGTTTGCTCTCAACTGCGGTCCCACAAGCGAGCGAAAACGCAAGACGAAGCGCGTTCTATTCGGTGAGCGACGTGGAGGGTCCAGCGTGCCGGGCTGCAACGCGGACGCGACAAGAGTGATGTACAGTCAAAACCGATTGACCGGTCATCACCGGAACCACTATTCACACCAGAACCTTCGCTGCTCGGCCTACGCCAGCCACTGCCCTAAAACCACACCTAATCTCTAGCCCCTTCCCCCACCTTTCGATCCCCTAGACTGCATCAAGCGTCCCCTAGTTTGCCGGAAAGCCATGGTGCGCCGCAAGATCACGTACTACAAGATGCTGATGCCGGAGCGCCGCGCAGAAATCGCGGCGGCGGTCGGCGCCAGAGACCTCCGTTCCCAAGCTCACTTTGCAGCAGGCCAATCCCCGAGTTCTCTGGAGCCAAGCTACAAGGAGGAGGAAGCTGATCCAATGTTCATGGCAGAGGTCGCGGCGCAGAAGGCCCCCATGGGTATGAGACGATGGACGTCATCTTCGTGTCGGCGTCCGAGTCCCCCATGGTGCAGCCGGACCAGCGGTTCAACCTGGCGATACTAAAGGAGGATCAGGAGGCAGAGGCTCAACTCGACGCGGAGCACGCGCATGCCGCTGCCATCAAGGCTCTCCTGCAGGCGGAACCAGATGTCGTGGATGTGAACCGGGCGGCGGAGGCTCAACTTGAGGCGGAGCGCGCGGATGCCGCTGCCATCGAGGCCCTCCTGCAGGCGGAACCGGATGTCCTGGACTTGAATCGGGCGGCAGAGGCTCAACTCGACGCGGAGCACGTGGATGCCGCTGCCATAGAGGCCCTCCTGCAGGTGGAACCGGACTTCCTGGACTTGAACCGGGCGGCAGAGGCTCAACTCGAGGCGGAGCGCGTGGATGCTGCTCTCATCGAGGCCCTCCTGCAGGCGGAACCAGACATCCTGGACTTGAACCGGGCGGAGGAGGCTCGACTCGACACGGAGTGCGCAGATGCCGCTGCCATCGAGGCCAACCACGGTGCGGAGACAAACGTCGGCAACTACGACTGGTTCGCGCCGGCAGCCAAAGACGACGAGGCCGTCTCATTTCGAGTGTAGTGATAGTTTTTCTTTATGTTGTTGTTTTTATGTATCTTTTGTTGTGTAAAAACATATATTGTTATGCAAGTCGCCTGACTTGGGTCAGTCTACCATTTCAGGCGGTTGGATGAATATCCTACGTCTCCTAACCCTTCTTCCTCACCTCTTCTTCTTCCCCAACAGACCACCGCACGGGCCATACGGATACTCCCCAACATGCGGTTGGATAAACATACTCTATGAACGAAAATTATGTGTCAGCGGTAGGATGTCTAAGTTTGGTTTGTTGACATGCGACAGCACGTGTCAGTGAGGGTGCGTTCCCTTGGTTGGGTTTGCGGCGTGCAGGAGCGATCGTGTGAGGGTACGGTGCGATCGTGACAGCCGTGCACAAGTGTACCTCCTTTTAATTTTGAAAACTTTAGGCAAGCTTGGCAAAAATGTGTGGCGAAGTATGGCAATGCAAGGCCTAGACCCAAACAGGATAAGTACGTAGTACGTACTACATACTAGGAGCACTAGTGTTAAAAAAGAAAGGCGGGGTTTTCCTTCACGGGATTAATCGATAACAAATCCTCGTTTCACGTGTCAATTAATGCACATTTTTTCTCCAAAGCCCAAAGAGCCAACCATCTCACTCCTCATCGCTTGATTAATGCAGCGCCATGCAAACCAACCTTCTCACTTTTGCATGCATGCAGCGGATATTAATGTCCTTGGTTGCTAGTACGAGGCAAACCCCATCAATTTTGCCTCGATTAGTGTTAGTGGCCTTTTGCAAATTGTAATTTTGATATACTGGCCTTGTGTACAAAAAAATGGAGGTAGTAACTATATTTGACTTTCTTCCCCATTGCGGTGACGTCGACGATATCTCGAACGTTGTGGTTTGGCGAAGTGCGTTCGACGGAGAACACCATTGAGGGAGACCATGGTAAGTCGTTCGCAAGTGCCGCCTGCAAGCCGAGACAACCGCCTTGTTTGCATCCATGAAGTCCACTGAACCAAAGGACGCGTAAATGTACTAGTACTACTCGTACACAATACCGTCGTCTGTCCAGCTTAGTGCGGTGAGATGGTTTCTCGAAGAAGACGGTGGAGAAGCGGAGTCAGCGAAGAGTGAAATGATGGTTGCTTCGTCTGTGCTTTGTGATTTGACACCTCACTGCTTTGTGATTTGTGATAGAAGGGACATGGGAGTAGACTCTGTCCTCTATACTGTACATGCTTCCAAGCACGGGAGAAAGAGGAGAGACATTGCATTTTTCTATTCCTTCAATCAATCAATCAGGGAGCTTCGGTTCCATCCTTTTGGCTTTGGCAACACCGTCCACAATGGTTCCCACGATGCCAAAAGCTATTTTCACATTTGGCTACACATTGTGGATGCCCTTAACCGTACCACTTGGTTTTGCTCCTGTGTGCTATCTATACAAATCTCAATTATATTGATCTAAAAAATTATAGAATCAAGATTAGTAAAAAGGAGGTGATTTTGCCGCGCGGATGGTGGGGGAGGTTTCTTATTTTTAGAGGACGTTGTCATGGCGGTTTGCTAACATGCGGTCCCATGTGTCAGTGCTTTACCAAGCTGATCCGCTTCCCATATGAGGTAGAATAACGGCAGAAGCAACACGTGGTTCACTTGAAGAAGATGAGGGACAAGCGGATTTAGCAGGAGTGAAATGATGGTTCCTTCGTCCCTCCAACTTATTTTTTTAGCATTATTACTTCGTCCCTCCAACTTAACTGCGGGAAAGGTGCAACTTTGTGATTTGACGCCTCATTGCTCATTACTACGCCGACGCCATGACTAGGTGCTTCACCCCGGCTGCTCTGCACTGTATTCCGGTATGGCACGTGGACCCGGTAGCTTGATGCCCCACATGTCGGCGAAAGGGACTAGAAGATTTATGAAAGCGAGCGCTCCACTCTTATGACGGAGGAGTACATGACACGACGGCCCAGTGAACTGTCACTTGTACTGTATATAGTACTATAGTTTTGCTGTTTCGCATGATCCATCGATACAAACCCGATTAAACAGGAAAGTGCGGGATTTTTCCCGCGCGGTATATGATACTGGCCATACATTTCAAAGGCAATTTTAATGTATGCAAACTGAATAATTAAGTAAAAATATGATATCTAGTAAAACCAAAAACACACACTATGATTTATTGTGTTAGAGTGTAGTAGTAGTGCTGTATTGCATAGTTGTTAGATGTAACATGCGAGAACGTGTAGAGATGTAGTTTTGGAGGGCCCACAGAGAGAAAAGCGTAATACATTCACCGAACTTCAGAATAAGCTGATTACAGTCACTATATACGTTTTGCGGTGATTATACGGTCACTTGCTCATGGTTCAGCATCGGATTGCACTCTGTTGACCGGCCAAATAGTCTGCGTGGCACCATGTTGACTAGTTAAATTGACCATGTTCCTTGTGGGTCCCACCTGTCAGTTCGCATAGGGAAAAGGTCAGATAAACACAAATTTACGCAGGCGCGACAAGACTCCACCCCGTGCACGGGAATCACCTGGTTGTGTATGTGTCTGTTAGGGCCTGATGTGTGCACATGCACGTGTAGGTTGAGCACTTGAGCGTGAGAGTGTGTGTTGGTCGTGTGGTGTACTGGTGTGTGCATGCACGCGTATGTGTGTGCGTGTGAGTGTTGCGTGCGTGCGTGGCTGCGTGTGTACGTGTGAGTGTTGCGTGCATGCGTGGGTGCATGTGTTCGTGTGAGTGTTGCATGCATGCAGTTCGTGTGCATGCGTGCGTGTGTGTATAATCACCACACCAGCTCATGTGTGTTAAAATAGACGGATCAGCATACGAATACAAGGCCACCTTGTCCGCAGTGCCCGCGGTCATGACTTCGAACCACCGTCCAATATTTTTTTGTCGTTTGTTTTCATTCTTACTAGCAAGATGCCCGTGCGTTGCACGTAACATAAAGATGCATTTGTATGACTAGTTTATCTTGTGAGAGAAAAGGATGAACGAGGGAAGGCCTTATTTGCAAATCTGGAGAGGTGTGTGGGTACCTTTTTGCAGAATCGTCATAGTTTCTTTCCTATCCGTCAGATATAAATCGGACGTCCTATATTGCAGGATGGCAGGCACACCATCATCACCAACTTTATTTTTTATAAGAGTGTATTTTATCCCTACTCTTATAAAAAGCATAGTCGGTGATGATCGTGTGCCTGCCGTCCTGCAATATAGGCCGTCCGATCTATATCTGGCGGATAGGAAGGAAACTATGGCAATTTTGCAAAAAGATACCCACACCCCTCTCCACACTTGCAAATAAGGCCTTCCCTTGTTCATCCTTTTCTCCCACAAGATAAACTACTCATACAAATGCATCTTGATGTTCCGTGCAACGCATGGGCATCTTGCTAATATTTTATAAGAGTGTAGATGTAGAGTAGATACAAGCCGACAGGTGTGCCCGATGGTAGTGAGATAATGTGATGCAACACTAGAGGTGCCAGTGGAGCGTTTAACTGGTTAACTAGTCGTGTCTTAAGCAAATACAGAGTTGTACGGTGAGCCCGTGATTGTATAATAACCACAAAACATAAATGGTGACCGTAATGAGTGGATTCTGAAGTCCAATGTACGTATCCTGCTTTCGCTTCAAATACAATGATCGCCACTGTATATATCGTGAGAGAAAGATGAAACATGCGTGAATGTGCTGGGGGCTTACTTTTAGAGGACCTGGAGATAGTTTGTGTGCGTACGTGAAAGGGGCGTAGAGGGGGGGGGTATGCGATGGAGAGAGAGATGCTCTTCATTTATCTTTATTATGACTAACTTTATATATAGTATAAAAATATACAAATTCACAGTGTGGAATAAATATCATTGTGGGCACCATGCAATGCAAGTGTTCATACTCCTCCATATAACTTTGTAATGTTGTATATATGTAGAAATTCTAAAATATTTTTTTGGCCACACTTTATTCAAAAGGAATGTTGTATGCGAAATAAACGTGAAGAGAGGGCTTTTTAGATCAATGAGGTACGTGATGTAACATGTGTGAATGTGTAGTTGATGCATTTGGCATGGCCTAGAGAGGTATGTGTGTGTATTACGTATTCGAGAGAGGCATGGATAGAGGGGCCGACAGGGGGGCGTGGGAGAGATAGCACGAGAAATGAGAGTGGTCTAGAGTGAGAGAGATGAATATGACGTCACGGCGAGAGATTCCCTTGAGTGTGTATATGCAAGGGGGGAGTGGATAGAGGCACCAGGAGAATATATTTTGTGTGTGTGGTGTCTGTGTTGGTATGTGTGGGTGTGAGAAGATAACGAGACGTGGGGGCAGAGGGTGTGCCACCGCGTGAGGTCCGGTGGGTCGAGGTGAGGCCCTTCGTTCGGTCCCGTCCTGCGCCACATTGGTCAGCCCATGACGCATTTAGGGAGACCCATGGATGACTACTCGTACAAGGCAAAGATAGCATAATTGTGAAGGACTCTATGTCCACTGACAAAACCAGCTAGGATTTGTAACCCTAGGTTCTCGGACTAAGGTAACCCCTTTATCTCTGATATTACTATTCATCCAACCTAACTTTAAGGGCATCCTACAGAATGCGCTGTTAGAACCATACTCGTCGATTAGGAAGAGAGGTGTGAGACGATGCGTGAGAGACAGGCCTAAAGATAATTTGCGTACAGGAGACACGTAGGCAGGTCTATGTATATAGAAAGGGTCGATGGGGATTGTGCGTGTGTATGCTTGCGAGAGGAAGAGTGCTTGTGATAAAGGTTAGTGAAAATAGTCATAAATGGTTCCGAGAGGGAGGGAGGGTTATGTCGGATTTCGGGTTCCAGCAGACCCTTGAGGTTCGAACACTGGGGTGCGCGCGGAGATTTCGCCTCCTACCTACCTGCACCCCACCGCCTTGCTAGGATCTAAACTAAGGAAAGAACAACAGAAGAGACACAGGGTTTATACTGGTTCGGGCCACCGTTGTGGTGTAATACCCTACTCCAGTGTGTGGTGTGGTGGATTTCCTCTCGGGCTGATGATGATGAACAATACAAGGAAGAACAGCCTCGCGAGGGTCTGTTCTTGGCTGGGGGTGATGAACTGCTGGGAGGGGTTCAGCCACCCTTCTCTCTCTCTCTCTCTCTCTCTCTCTCTCCCTCTCTGCCTCGTCCCTCTCTCTGCCTGCCTTGCTCTGTGGGTGGCTGGTCCTATTTATAGAGGCCCTGGTCCTCTTCCCAAATATCGAGCGGGAAGGGAGCCAACAATGGCAGGCTAATTTGAAGGGGGACAGCTAGTATCCACTATCCTAACAAAAGTAGTCTTCGCCTGCGCAAAGCTCTGGTGATGACGCTGTCTTGGGCTCCACGGTGACCTCCGTCTCATAGTCCTCCTGGTCTTGGTCTTGTTGCACCTAAATGGAAACCTTTGCCTGATGCCTCAGTACTCCGCGGCTGCGCTTGCCCCCTTTGCACCAAAGAGGAAGGGAGGACGCTGCGCGGGCTGGCACCCGCCTGGCGCCCCCGGTCGTCATGGCTTGCGTCACGGGCACCTCGTGAGGTACCCTGCCTTGATCTCTCCGCCTCCTCGTTTGCCAGCCTGACAAGGCCGCGCCTGAGGAAGTTCCGCGTCATCCGCCCCGCGAGGCTTGGCCCCTCGCGAGGGTCTTGGTTTTGTGTTGGTGAAGATGGGCCGCGCTGGGCCCCCCTTTGAGCCACGCCGCAGGCCGCAGGCAGGCAAGTCTGGGGACCCCCGTTCCCAGAACGCCGACAGTAGCCCCCGGGCCCAAGGCGCGCCCGGACTTGGCCGTGCAGGGAGGCGGAAGGGCAAGAGCGAAGCGCCGCGGGCCCTAACAGCCTGCGGCCTTGGGCGCCGCGTGGCGATTGGTTGGTCGTGGGCACCTTAGCAACCGCGCGAGTTGATAAAGGAGCGGCATCCACCTAGGCTTTGCTTCTTGCTTTCCCCGGTTGCTGCTGAGATCCCCTTTCCTGCGCCTCTCCTTCCTCCAAAATTTCCAGATCCACTCCGACCGTGTGACCTAGGAAGCCATGGCGCCTCGTCAGCCCCCGGCCGTAGCTTGGTACTCGTCTGCCCTGGACCCACCGAACGTGTCGGAGGCGAGCCTTGCCCGGTTGCGCCGGATGGCGATGGCGCGGGGCATGAATGGGGCGAAGGTGTTTAAAGCTAGCTCCGCCACCACTGAGGGTCAAGGGAGCACCTTCTATCCGCTCTTCGTAAGTGCCATTGCTGCTGGCCTGGTGCCTCCCTTCTCCGAGTTCTTCTTCTCTGTCCTCCGCCATTATAAGCTACAAGCCCTGCATCTCCACCCCAACTCCGTCCTTCTCTTGGCAATCTTCGCCTATTACTGCGAGGCTCACGTAGGGGTGCAGCCCTCGGTGGCCTTGCTGCGCCGCTACTTCTACCTCCGGACCTCTCGTGGTACTGCTTCCGCGTGTGCGAGCTTCGTCGCGTACGGTGGCGCCATTGCCATTTCGAACCCCGGGAAATGGATTGAGGGCTTCAGGAGCAAGTGGGTCTTGGTGGATGCTGGGCGCATCCATCCTCGGCTGATCTTGCCGACGGAGCAGCCCACGAGCTCCAGCGATTGGGGTCGAGCAGAGCTCACGGACCCCCGCGCGAAGCTGATGTTGGAGAAGATGGACGCGGATCTGAGGCCGGCCAACATGGCGGCGGCGAAGCTGACCGGCACGTTGCTGCTGAGGGAATTCCTGGAGCACCAGTTGGCTCCGCTTCGGCAGTACTCACTTCCGATGTGGAGGCCCCGTCCGAGCCCCGCGGCCTTAGCCGACGGAGATCTGGCTGCTGTCCTCTAATCTCTGGTCGGGGGCGATGTGGCGAGGTTGGCGGGCGCTCCTACGCCCTTGTTCCTCCGCGACGACTGGGAGCAGGTAGTGAAGTCCATGCCCGTCTTCAACGAGGATGGGCCCGTGCCTGTGGAAACTCCCGAGGAACCGGTGGACGTGCCCTCCGACGACTCTAGCAAAGAGGAGGAAGGAGGGGAGCGGGGAAAAGGGCCTGACTCCGAGGCGACTGACGGGGAGTCGAGGGCTCCCCTCCCCCGGCGCCGGTCCCGCGTTGTCCGCCTCTCTCCGAGCGATGGCGATGAGGATGACGACGACGACGAGGACAACGACGATCAGGACGGCGGGAGCTCACCCCCGATCCCTAAGAAGGACAGAACCGGGCTGATCTCCCGCGGGTCTGCCCCGGCCCCGGGGCGGACTGCAGATGCGCCTTCCGCTTCGATGCTTCCCGAGGTTGACCCTTCCAGCCGGCTTTCAGGCTTCAAATTTGGCCGGAGGCCGCTTGAGCTCACTGGCGACGACCCATAAGCGTTCGATTCTTGTCTTTATCTCTTGCTCTGCTTCTGAAGCTTGACGTCCGCATCTCTTGGGTAGGCTGGTGCCCGCCGCAAAGAAGCCGAAGGGGGCTCCCGAGGTTCCATCCGTGGCAGCGCTTCTGCCTGCGAAGGAGGGTGACCGCGACGCACAGGCTTCTCCTGCCCGGTCATCCGCGCGAGGCCTGGTTGAGCCGGCTGGGGCGAGCTCAGCCCCCACGGCCCAAGTGGCTCCCGAGGTGCTCTTGCGTGCCGCCGCCGCTTCAGCTGTCGGGCGCGGCAGACTCCGCCTCAGGATGCTGTGGCCGCACTGCCGTCTTCTCCTCCTACTCCACCGGCTGCTGTCTCTCCGACTCCTTCTGCCGTTCTGGATCGTGCTGTTGCTGAGCTGGACCGACTGCGTCAGGATCTTCTTGGCGCCGACCCCCGCTTGGTGGCCGGGCGCTTGGAGCTGGCTTCAGGATGGGTTCGCTCCGACGCTTCGATTCGGGCGGCGCTGGTCCAGGCCTTGACGGCATGCGACGAGGAGAAGCAGGCCGTCCTTGAGGCGAAGACTGCTCGTGATGCAGCCCTGGGGGAGGTGGTCGACGTCCGTGGTCGTTGCAAGGCGCTGGAGGGAGAACTGCAAGGTCTGCGGGACCAGCTCGCGAACGAGGTCCGCCTTCGCCAAGAGCAGGAAGAAGGCGTGAAGGCTCGCGAGGCGGCTCTCAAGGAGAGGGAGATCAAGCTCAAGAAACGTCGCGACCGCCTAGGCGCGCTGGAGCAGGAGTTGGGGGCGAGGAAGGCCAGGCTGGACGACGAGGCCCTGGTTCTTGCCGAGGACCGCGTGGCCTTCGCGGAGATGGAGGCGAGGGCTCGCTCCTCACTGAGGACGCTTTACGACAGCGGCCTGGAGAGCCCACTGGCTGGCGCCGAGGACGGCCCCGCCAAGCTGCTTCCCTTCCTGGTTCACGCCCTTGAAGATGTCGCCCTTGGCCTTGGCCCCGCGGCCTAGGCGCGTGTCCTGTCTTCTGCAGCAATGACGCGGGTCCTCACCCACATCCACCTTCGCGATCCAGGTGTCGACCTCGATAGCCTGCTGGAGCCAGTGAGCGGCGAGCGTGCCGCTACCGCTGCCGAGGCCGTGAAGGGTCGCGTAGAGGCCCTGTTGGGGAAGTTCCGGGCCTTCAGCACCAAGCCGAAGCAAGGCGCTGGCGACCCCACCGCTCCGTGAGGCGTACTCAATCCGCGCTGCTCCATCGCCGACAAGTGACTCCGTCGCGGCTCCTGTCCTGCCTTTAATTCCTGCACATGTATCATGCCTCGGGGAGGCGTTTAAACTTGCGTTTGGCATTGGGATAACAATGTGGACTGTAATATTTGCTTTTGAACTTCTTGAAATTTGTGCCTTTCCTTCCTACTTGCTTATGTTCTACGCCCGCAGAGCCCGGCCCCGCGCATGCCTCACCCAGCGTTGGTCCCGACCGGAAACCAGGACGGGGCCAAGGAGTGAGGGGCCACGTGACAAGTTAGGCTCCTGAGTCACAATGCTCAGGAGTCCCCCTTGGCGCACGAACAACAAGTAGGGAGGAGGGTTTCGGGTGGATCTACCGTTCTACGTCTGCAGAGCCCGGTCGCACGCGTACCTCACCCAGCGTTGGTCCCGACCGGAAACCAGGACGGGGCCATGGAGTGAGGGTCTACGTGACCAGTTAGGCTCCTGAGTCGCGATGCTCAGGAGTCCCCCTTGACGCGCGAATAGTAAGTATGGAGGCGTGATGCGGGTGGATCTACCGTTCTATGTCTGCAGAGCCCGGCCGCGCGCGTACCTCACCCAGCGTTGGTCCCGACCGGAAACCGGGACGGGGCCACGGAGTGAGGGGCTACGTGACCAGTTAGGCTCCTGAGTCGCGATGCTTAGGAGTCCCCCTTGACGCTCAAATGGCCTTCGTACCTTGGCTCCGCTCGGGGAGAGACGCGTGACGAACCAGGCCCGGGGGGACCTGGCTGAGCGGCGTGCGTCTGGGTGTGACCCAGGTGCAGCCCCCGTGCCCAGCCCCCTTGCGCGGCACTCCCGGGGGGAGGCGTTACGATGAGGCTAGACACTAAGCTCTGGGCTCCCTGAGGTTGGTGCGGCCCGGGGGCCACCCTCAGTTGTTTATCACCAGCGCGGAGCATAGCGCTACCGTATGTGTACGGGCATAGCCGCTCCTCGGCAGTGTTGTCAGCCAGCACGGAGCATGGTGCTTCCACTGGTACGTGGGAGGGGTCCCCCCTCCGGGAGGAGCCCCCGGGGCGTGTACAACCCCGCCCTGACACGTGGCTGGCACGGTAGGGCCTGGCGAGGTGTATCTGGGCACCCGTGAGCCAGCGCGGGACTCACGGGGCCCTACCTCTAGGCGGGTTGCGCCTGGCACTGGCCCTTATCTTGTGATGTGTCCCTGCAAATTTGGTTAGATGTCGGCACTCTACGTCCTCGGGTCCCGGCCCTCGAGCTGGTCTCAGCCGTCGCTGGTATGCCAGGTCGCGATGCCGTGGTCAAGGCCAGAGGGTGAGGGCTGGAGAGCCAGTAGTAGCCCTGAGTCGCGATGCTCAGGTACCCCCCCTTTAATGTGCAAGTGGTCGTCATGGAGAAGAAGAGGTGCCGTGGACCGGCATTAAATAATCAAGCATGGTGGGTCTAACGCATAATCGGAAATAAACGCAAACGGGATACATGCCGATGGGCCTGGCCCGAGCGGCTTGGGGATCATGCGGCCCGAGGGGCGCCCCCAACAAGGTAAGCTAACAACATGGAATAAAAAAGGGATAAACGCCGCACGGACAGACCCACGCGGCCTGTGAATAATGCAGCCCTGGGGGGCGCTCCCAGTTGGAAATAAAACTCAAAAGATGTCACCTGATGATGTTGAGGATGAAGGAGCGTTGGTGTAGCAGGCTCGGTGGGCTGCGGGAGCCGATCCTCACGAGCCCCCAGGCCCAGGGGCCTCGGGAGGCTTCGGAGGTGCCGGGGGCTCCTCACGGGCCATCTCCATCCCTGCCAGGGCTGCGGGACGCCTGGCCTCTCGTGCCCCCGTGATGCCCCTCATGAGGCGCTGGTACGTGTCAGCCATGTTCGGCAAGCCGTAAGGCATGCAAACGTAGCTGTGGGGTGGGCCTCCGCAGCGCCCCACTCGCGAGGGCCAGAGGCGCTCCAGAGAGGCGACTCAGTTGAGCCCTGGTATGTCGATGCAGACGTGCAGCCCACCATCCTCGCCTGGATGGGGAGCCACTGCTGGTAGGCGGCGGCCGCCTTTCATGACTCTTGACTCCTATAGCTCCTGAATGGCCTTGCTGACGAACTCCTGGGGGTCTGGGTCTCCTTGCCTTGCTCCTTCTTGAGGGAAACGTGCTTCGAAACACGCCTCCATGTGGTGCCCAAGCGCCTCCCTCGTGACCCTGGCTAGGTCGGTGGCCCTCCAGGGGAGAGCCCCCGAGCCCTGCCTGAGGAGGGCGCCGGGCGCGCTTTCCTATGTGATGGAAGGAGGTTCCCCCTGGGTAGGCGCGGGCCCAGAAGGGCCTGCCTCCTGAGAGGTCGTGCTGGACGATGTCTTCTTCTTCTTAGGGGTGGTCTCGGGAGGCCTCCTGCTTCCACGATTCGGGTCTTCCAGTGACGCGGCCTGAAAGGCTCGTTCCAGGGAACACACCGCGTCCTTCTCTTCACATGGCACCGTGATGACTCCGCCGCTTCCTGGCATCTTGATGACGTTGTAGCCGTGGTGAGTTACGGCCATGAACTTGGCCAGCGCTGGGTACCCAAGGATGGCGTTGTACGGCAGGCGAATGTGAGCGAAGTCGAAGTCGATGAGCTCGGTGCGGTAGTTGTCGCGTGCCCCGAAGGTGACAGGGAGGCGGACCTGCCCAATCGGGACCGTGGAGCCGTCGGTGATACCGGAGAAAGGCTTGGTTGGCTGAAGCTGGCTGTAGGGCACTTGGAGGTTGTTGAATGTTTCCACAGACAGGACGTTGAGCCCTGCCCCCACCATCGATGAGGGTCTTGGTGACCACCACGTTGCTGATGATTGGGGAGCAAAGCATCGGGAGAACTCCGGCTGTAGCCGCACACTTGAGCTGATCTGCAGAGCTGAATGTGATGGCGCACGCCGACCACCTGAGAGGGCGCGTGGCTTCGAGCCTGGGGACGACTGCGTTGACTTCGCGAGCGAACTGCTTGAAGATGCGCTGAGAGGCTGGGGCTTGGGCCCCACCCAGGATGCAGGCGATCGCGCGCGGCTCCTGGAAGCCCCCAGCCCCCTTGTCCTGGTGGCGGTCCTCGTTTCTCCTTGGCTGCGGCGGCAGCGTTGGGAGGCCTGCGTTGCCTTGCGGGCGATCCTCGCGAGGCTGATCCCTCCAGTCTCCCTCGCGAGGCTGATCTCTCTAGCCTCCCTCGCGAGGCGGGTCTTGCCAGCGATCCTCGCGAGGTTGATCGCGCCACCCTTGGCGCGGACCACGGTCTTCCCAGTGTCCTGCATTCCTTCCTCCTCCTCGGCCGTAGCCCCGGTCACTGCGGTCAGGGTGACGGCCGATCCTTCCTTCTCGCATGGCTCAGAGCTCTTGACATTCGTTGGTGTTGTGGGTGTGGAGGTCGTGGTACACACAGTACCGGCTGCCCTTGGAAGGTTCGGGCTGATCTCTGCCCCGCTTGGTGTCTGGTTCTGCCGCAAGCACGGCAGCCCCCTTGCGCTTCACATCGTTGGCCTTGGGCTTCTTCTATTCTGGGTCTGCGGCAGGCAGCTCGAGGAGGGAGAGACGCCCTTCCTCGGCCCTGGCGCACTTGGTTGCCAGGTTGAACAGCTCCAGGGAAGTGCACAGGTCTTCATGCATCGCCAGCTCCTCCTTCATCTTGACGTCGCGCACGCCGTCGGAGAAGGCCGAGATGATGGCCTCCTCAATCACCTTGGGAATCTTGAGGCGCGCGTTGTTGAAGCGCTGGATGTACTTCCACAGGGTCTCCCCGGGCTGTTGCTTGATGCGGCGCATGTCGCTCACGGCGGGTGGCCGGTCGCGAGTGCCTTGGAAGTTGGCGATGAAGCGGGTGCGCATCTCGTCCCAGGAGGAGATTGTGCCTGGAGCCAGGTTCAGGAGCCAGGTGCGGGCCCCGTCCTTGAGTGCCATGGGGAACCAGTTCGCCATGACCTTCTCGTCTCCGTTGGCAGCTTCGATGCCCAGCTTGTAGAGCTGGAGGAACTCCGCAGGGTCAGCCGTGCCGTCGTAGCGAGGAGGCAAGTCTGGCTTGAACTTGCCGGGCCACGCGACGTTGCGTAGCTCGGCGGTGAAGGCGCGGCAGCCTGCTGTGGCCACGTGAGGCCTTGGATGATGGGGAACTTGGTCTTGCATGTCCCCTCGCGCTGCAGCTGGAAGCAGCGCGGGGTCTTGACGTGCGGGAGCAGGAGCATGGTCGCGACGTGCTGGAGCAGGGAGCGCCCGGGCAACTTCTTGCGGGCGAGGGACTTCTTGATAGCTCTGCTCTTGCTGCGCTGGCGCTTGACGGATCGGGTTCCGCCCAGGGGACACACGCCTTGGAGCCATGGCGCCTTCCTAAGGAGGAGGCGGCTGGGGCGCCGCCGGAGCTTCATTGCCCGCGCGGGGCGGGGTGCGCTGCAGTGGAACGGACGGCGTAGGAGATCCCCCTGCGGCGTGGACGAGCTCGACGACGCGGTCGAGCCATTCTTCGTAGACGTCGTCGACGGGACGGTAGCGCAGGAGCTCGTTCGCCACGATGAGTGCAGCCCGAGCCTCCATGGGCACGCGGAGCGCGCGGGACGAAGAACCAGCTGGGGTGAGCAAGGGAGTCGCGGTGCGGCCGTCTTGCCGCACGGACGGATGCTGGGACGATGCTTGCTGCTCGTCCCCCGCCGGGCCGGTGGCGGCGTTGACGGCAGGTGACGGGGAACGGCGAGGACACCCGCCGACAGGGGCCGTCTGGGCGACAAGGGAAGCGAGCGTGGCCCGGCGCTCGGCGCGGGCCCGACGAGCGTCAGACATGGGCGTGATGGTCGGAGGAGAACGGGGTGGTGGAAGACGAATCCCAACGCACCCCTACCTGGCGCGCCAAATGTCGGATTTCGGGTTCCGGCAGACCCTTGAGGTTCGAACATTGGGGTGCACACGGAGATTTCGCCTCCTACCTACCTGCACCCCACCGCCTTGCTAGGATCTAAACTAAGGAAAGAACAACACAAGAGACACAGGGTTTATACTGGTTCGGGCCACCGTTGTGGTGTAATACCCTACTCCAGTGTGTGGTGTGGTGGATTGCCTCTTGGGCTGATGATGGTGAACAATACAAGGAAGAACAACCTCGCGAGGGTCTGTTCTTGGCTGGGGGCGATGAACTGCTGGGAGGGGTTCATCCACCCTTCTCTCTTCTCTCTCTCTCTCTCTCCCTCGTCCCTCTCTCTGCCTGCCTTGCTCTGTGGGTGGCTGGTCCTATTTATAGAGGCCCTGGTCCTCTTCCCAAATATCGAGCGGGAAGGGAGCCAACAATGGCGGGCTAATTTGAAGGGGGACAACTAGTATCAACTATCCTGACAAAAGTAGTCTTCGCCTGCGCAAAGCTCTGGTGATGACGCCGTCTTGGGCTCCATGGTGACCTCCGTCTCGTAGTCCTCCTGGTCTTGGTCTCGTTGCACCGAAATGGCAACCTTTGCCTGATGCCTCGGTACTCCGCGGCTGCGCTTGCCCCCTTTGCACCAAAGAGGAAGGGAGGACGCTGCGCGGGCTGGCACCCGCCTGGCGCCCCCGGTCGTCATGGCTTGCGTCACGAGCACCTCGTGAGTTACCCCGCCTTGATCTCTCCGCCTCCTCGTGAGCCAGCCTGACGAGGCCGCGCCTGAGGAAGTTCCGCGTCGTCCGCCCCATGAGGCTTGGCCCCTCGCGAGGGTCTTGGGTTTGTGTTGGTGAAGATGGGCCGCGCTGGGCCCCCCTTTGAGCCACGCCGCAGGCCGCAGGCAGGCAAGTCTGGGGACCCCCGTTCCCAGAACGCCGACAGGTTATATCGAGAGCATGTGTGCGAGAAAGACACCTCGGGAGAGAGTGTGTGATCATGTGTGAGAGACCACCGATGGAGAGTGAAACTACACATACAAGACTAATGTACACATTGATTAAAGATATAAATTGTATCCAAATATTAGGATGGGATCATGATATTTGCAATTCGCGTAAGGAACGGTCATTGATCCATCAGACATCTAGATTCTATCGAATTTGATCATGTCTATGTTATTATTCAACACAATTGATCCACATAGTTAGTATTTTGAACTCTAGACAATGCATCGCTTTAGCAATCAAATATAAACGTCAGTATAGTTTATGTTGTGTGTGTAAAGCACATTATACATATGAAAGTTACACAATGAACATTATAAATAGCTACCTATGAACTAGCATACATTTGAATTCAACTTAAGGTGGTTTAAAAAAATCGAACTCATCATGAAGTCCATTCAATTATTTGAATTTGATATCATGGCATTTGTAAATCATACCTAAATTATGGGGGCACCAATCTTTGCTCTGATTTTGTACGTAATAGCATATGTAGTCGTGTACAAAATAGATTCTAGTTTAGCTCCTCCATTCCGAAATAATTGTAGTTATAGGATTTTCAAGTGTCAAACTTTCAAAAAGAAGCGTATAATTTAATGAGCTTTTCAAACATACAAGGTCAAATTTAACGTTGTCTATTTAGGTCAATCCTCAAAGTTCAAGAGTACTCTAAACGTGAATGCTTGTGTTTCAAAATTTCAAACGAAGCGCCAAAAGAGCCTCTACTCGCCCGAAACCGCGTGAGACCAATGTTTGGTAGTACAAGGAAAATTACTTTTCTAATAACTCCGACCTGTGAAACCTACAGGCCCGACGTCCAAAGGTCCAAACCGGGGTAGGTTTGTAGCTTCATCTAGACGCCACACAACCGCCTCCGAAAAACATTCATACACAATGGCCGCCTAAGCACACATGCGCGCGGCCGAAATCGCTCCCGCCCACTATTTGGGACACCTGGGATTACCATCCTACCCCTGACCCGCAGTAGGTCCGAAATTTAAGAGTGGGACAAATTTTGCACTTTCCCCAAATTTCAAACAAGCGCGTCCCATCTTCTGTTCAAAAAAGCCAAAAACAAGCGCGTCCCAGACCGAAACTTGGTTCTCCCCCTCCCCCGCCCACCCGTCTGATTCCCCATTCGTACTCCGTGGGCGCAAAAACTACCTCTCCACCAGTGGCGAAACCCCGACGTCCTCCGTCCACCACCCCATTCCACCCATCAACCGCCGCCCTCCTCCATCACGCCAGAGCCAATACCCCGATGTCGTCGTCACCACAACTTCAACCGCAACGCCCTCGACGGCTAGTAGTTGAAGCTGAGGCCGAGCTGTCCGTACCCGAGCCAGTTCAACCATGCTGTCCTGCGCCTCATCGCTGCCGCTCCAACTTCGCCACCCTCCACCACACCGGAGCTGTTCCTGCTATGCCGTCCTTCGCTGCCTCGAATCTACTTCCCCTCCGCTGACATACGGCCATGGCAACATAGTCAACAATTTGGCCATGGGTTCGTCCAAGCCTGCACCCTCCTCCAGAACATCGGTTTCCCCGGCAAAAAGAAGAAGATCGGCGCGACATGTGGAGGCGACCACACCAACAACCGAAAATGGTACTCCTCTTCCCTTATTCGTGCAAATCTTACGTGTCTGCTTGCACGGTATTCATCCCACAGAAGACACTAGTTGACCGCTTCTTCTTGATACTAGATGTTCCTAGTAACTCATGATGCACAAGGTTTCTCCTCATATACTATTTCACCTTAGCTAGAGGTACGTCGCTCCCCTGAATTTCAATTCCCGGTCAGTTGATTCCCAATTAACGGAAGCATTCGCCGGCGTAACAGGCGCTAGTCCGCCTATTACACCGGGGAAGCAGCGCCTCGGTGCTTATCTTAGGGGCGTGTGGGGCCTAGAGCTACTGGCGCCCGATCTGGAGGTTGGCCGGGATTAAAGGGATGGCCTGGGGGTGCTGCCAAGCACGGTGGTGGTGTGAGGTCGAGGGGACGGCGGGGCGGCGGAGGCAGGGGTCTGGGCCGGTGGTCGCTGGCGGTTCGAGAAAGATCATCAACAGTGACTGGCGGGAGGTAGACGAAGGTCATCTGCCTGTTCCTTATAGACCGGATGGTTCATTAAAAAAATCGACTGACCTATTTATTTTTAGTCGACTGTTATCTTGATATGACTACATGTGGTGGTGTGCTGGAGGAGTACCTACATTTCCTGTGCTCATATATTACAAAATCATACGGAGTAGAATCTAATTTTGGTTACCATGCAATGTTGTAGTGCTATCATATGTGTCCTGTCATTTATTTTTCAGCCACCTGCTATCTGCTACTTTTACAATGCACTAGTTCTGCACACACTTCACCCATACTCTCACTATTGTGTTTTTTATGCAAGGGTATTTCAGACTCTGCTGCTATGAGAGAAGCAAAAAAGAAAAGAGAGAAGTCGCTCCAGCGTCGTACGCGGATAGGCCAGACACGTTTCAGCATTATAATAGGTGCAGTGTCAGCAGATGGAGACGGTAAACGTAGCTCTGGAGTTGATGACCTCGCTCGCAATGAACCACCATCCCAGGTGCTTGCTTTAACTTCACGGTATCATATGTGGTTGCATGTTCCATATGGTGTCTAGCTTGTATTCGAAAGGCTGAAGTCGGTCTTTATTAAGATAAGGGAAGATATTTTTTACATGAACCACCATCCCCTGAGCACCAGAAGACAAATAGCTAGTCAGGGCACTGGCCGAGCCAGTGACAAGCCCATCAAAGAGAGGCATCACCTAGAAGCCAACTAAAAAGCCATGATGGTGGCGAAGCAGCCCGCCTCCCACCAGGCTCTCAGGTCCTAGATGATCATGCTTACCACTCTAGCCGGATGTCTAGCTTGTATTGCCTCCAATTTGGTTAAATTGCATCTACTTAGCTTACACATTATACCTTTGAATATGACATGCCTTTCTGTTTTTGGTACATACTAGTACATCTATGTATTAACCATGTTCTTACATCAAACTAATGTTCTTGTGTATCCCTCATCAATCACTTATGATGGGGCAGCCATGCAAGTGGATCACTCCTTATTTAAAGAATGTAGCTCTGTAGTTGATTACCGCATTTCCCCTACACTAGCATCGTAGGTGCTTGCTCTAACTTGGCAGCGTGATATGTGGTTGCATGTTGCATATGGTGTCTAGATTGTAATTCTTCTAATCTGGTTAAACTACATGTGCTATTCTGCTTAGCTTATACATTATACCTGTTAATGTGACATGCCTTCCTGTATTTAGTACATAGTACATCTGTCTATTAAGCATGTCCTCACATAAAACTATTGTTTTTTTGTATCCCGCATAAATTAATATGACGAGACACCTTCAGTATATGTAGTGTGATATTAGTTGCATCTTTGATATGATTTATAACATGCGCTGCTTCTAATTTGTTGAAATGCCATTTATGATGAGACACTTTTAACTTGGCGGAGTCATATTGGTTGCATCTTTCACGTGGTGTCTAGCTTGCATTGCTTCTTATTTGGTGAAATGGTTTTTGCTTAGTTTGCACAAACAATTGTGAATATGCCATGTCATCCTGTTTTTTGTATTATCCCATCCTGGAATCATATGTTTTCCTTACATCAAAGTAGTGATTGTCAGTATCACGCAGGGATGAGTTCTGAAGAGTGAATTTTATTGCTTTTTCTTGTCGGTTTTACTTGACAATTCAAAATCAATAAAGCGGAAGGAAGTTAGCAAGGCAGCGGATGAAGGTGCTCCTTCCAAATGGAGGGCCTCTACAGATTCTACTCCTCCACCCCCCAAGATGATTTCCAAGACAACACATGCATAGACACTCAACGTAGCTGTGTTGGTGATGAGCACGTCTCCCCTAGTGCACCATCACAGGTGCTCCCTCTAACTTGGCACTGTTATATGTGGTTGCATGTTATGTATGATGTCTAGCTTGTATTGCTTCTAATTTTGTTGAATTTCATCTGCTTACTTTACACATTATACTTGTGACTAAGACACATGTTCCTGTTTCTAGAACATACAATATCTGTCTATCACACCATGTTCTTACATCACAGTACATTTTTTCTGAAGAACTAAATTGTTATTCATTTTTATTGTTGGCTTGACTTAACATGGCACAGAGAAAGAGGAAGCAAGACAGAGCGACAAGGAAAGGGAAGTGGAACAATCCTGCAGATTCTGCTGGTATTGATGGTGTAATAGAAGGTCAAAGTCCAGCGGAAAATTGTACCGACAGGGTATCCCATGCTACACGAGCTGCAGAACAAGCCAAACAGAAACAAATAGCTGCCACCAAACAAGCAGAGACAACCCTAGTTGTTGCAACACCTTCCATAGTACCACCAGCTGCATGATTTACTCGTTGGTCAACTCAGCTAGCAGCACGTTCCCAAGCTCCCTTGCCACCTAACACTACTTCCAAAGCACTCTTGACATAAGATGAGTTGGCAAGATCAGATGAACTTTGTGAGCTTCAACAGCAAGAAGGTAGTTGTTGGAGTCAAGTTACAGTTGCATGCTTCTTTATATGTAGTGTCACAATTTGATGTACACTAACACTTCCTATGTTTGTTGTTGGACTAGCACCTAGGCGCAAGAGGAAACAAACATCAAGGATAATGCTTGATAGGTTAACTAAATCTAGAGGAGGAAGAATGGAGATCCGTTTTGAGGCAGGTTTAAAAAGGCCACGTGATGCTATAGAGTCAGCCAAGTTAGTATCAGAGGCAGCGGTTGCTGTTAGGTGTCATGTACGTATCCTCCCAACATGGATTCAGTATAGGAATGACAAAGACGAAACCCAGTTCAACACCTTCCTTGACCATTTATCTGTAAGTATGGTTATGTATGGAAACTAGTAATATTGTCTTGCTCTGTCCAATACTTTCTAGGTTGCTGATAATGAGACTCCCATAATTTTCAACAGATGAGGTTCAAGTTGGATAGCCAAGATGATGCAACCAGACAAGCTTGCACCCATGTTTTCAAGTCTGCTCTGTGACAGTATCGGTATAACTTGAGGAAAACTCACTTTGAAGGCAAGGCTAACATTGAACTTGCTCAAACATCTCCAGTGGAAAATATATCTGATGAAGACTGGAGAGGCCTCGTTAAACACTGGTCCGATCCGAAGTATCAGGTACATTATATATATGTGATCAGATCACATGTTGAAGTCCTATTTACGCATGTGCCACACAAATCTATCTTCTTGTAGGTGAACTGTTCAAAGAACAAGGCCAACCATACGAAAGTGAAATTCCAACAGACGACAGGATCTCGTAGCTATATTGCACACTGTGAGGCTCTTGTAATTAGTTGCTATTTCACTCTTTTCACTGTACCATATTATCATATCTATATTGACTTGTTCCAAATGCAGAGGAAAGCCTGCAAGGACCAAAAAGTACCTGAACCAAATGCCGTGGAAATCTTCAAGGACTGTCACACCAGCAAGAAGAAGGGCATGACTACACCAGTCAAAGCCGTTGTTGTAAGTCCTTAATCCTCATGCCTTTTAACTACTACTTACTCTGACTTGTGCCTTGAACTGCATGGTTTGCAACCAATGTCTATTACTCGTTTCAATTTTATACACAATTGTCTTAGCATATCATTGCACCTTACAAGATTTTAAAGAGAGGAGTGATGTTCCTTTGATCTTGACCTGTAATCTAGTTCCGTGCTGGACTTGCCCACACAATGTTACAATTGCCTATTTGTCTGTTCTCAGTTGTTTTGTGATACGAATGATGTCATACTATGTTTACCGTATTATAAACTTCGTCACTTTATCCTTAGCCCTCAATACAATGTGAAGAAATAGACAATATATTAGTGATGGTACATGGTCATATGTTTGGAACCTGGTTTTATTATGTACTTTGCAATAAAATACAACTATTATTTTACATGGGTTCACCAGAATAAGTTCTGTATATAGACCAAAGCTATTTTGTTTGGTTTTGCTGCCTCCTTAATATCTTCTATTCTGGTACTACTAATGTAAAACCACAACTTTTCAGTGAGCTATGGAAAAAATGGTGGAACCGCCACCTTCTTAAGGTGGCGAGGCAACTATAACCGCAATGTCAGCTCTTGCTGCAGTGGGTCAGTACTTATCCACTAACAGTGCCAAAAGCACATTCCTGCGTAATACTGGCTTGGTTGTTAAGGCAATCTCGTCCAAACTGCCTCATGATCAAGATATGCAAGCTCAAAACAATGTTGTATCCGCGCTCTAGACACAAGTCCATTCCCTAACAGAGACCTTTTGTGAAACAAGGAGAGACATTGTTCGATGTTGTCAAGATATGCATGGTTTTGAAACCAGACCATCGGACATTTTCTATGTTGTTCAGGAGCCTAGGAGAACTGAAGGCGAAGGTTATGGTGCTCCATCGGACAATACATCATGAAAATGTAACAGTCAGGTCAAATGAACTGAGCTTCTGAACTTGTGGTGGTGCATTTATCTGCTAGACTGTTAACTTTTATGCCAACCTTCCTTTTGTTTTATAGTTGTAATTTGTTTTGGTGCGATACAAAATTTGTTCTTAACGTGCAGCCACCGGCTGAAGAAAATAGCAAGGCATTTTTGTATAGTGTAGGGTGTTCCCTATATTTGCACTGGTGGCGAACTTTGATGCCCACCGGCTGTAGTTAACATGGGCCTCCTATGGGCCGTAGAAACAATGGGCCTTCTAAGGGCCGTAGAAATAATGGGCCTTCTACGTGGCATAGAAATAATGGGCCTTATACGGGCCGTAGACACAATGGGCCTTCTATGGGCCGTATCATCAATGGGCCTTCTACGGGCCGTATGATCGGTTGGCCAAACATGGGCCAATAACAGACCACATTATGGCCGTAAATGGGCTAGAGTTGAAATCGTTCATGGGCCGACCATAACGGGCCATATTTTGATGATGCTATGAAAACGGCCCAACGTATTAACGGGCCACAAACGGGCCGACTGTAATCACGGGCTGAATTTGGCCCACAAGCAGAAAATGACAGTAACAGGCCGTAAGTACACGAATGTGGAAATGAGCCCAAGAATAAATGGGCCCCGAGAAGGCCGAAAGATAATATGGGCTGGAAATGGCCCAACGGAATAATGGGCCGTTAATGGGCATAAAGTGATACACTGTTCATTACGGGCCAATTTCACCACGTGCCGTTAATGGGTATAAAGTGATACACTGTTCATTACGGGCCAGTTTTACCACGGGCCGTTAATGGGCCGAGATTAATAAGGGCCTCATATGGGCCGAAAGACGTCATGGGCCAGAAGTTAAAACGGGCTGGAATTATATTGGACGGCCCAGATGACGCTACTGGGCCTAATTTGGATAGGCCGTAAATGGGCCCTGGGTTAGCGGGCTATAAATGGGCTATATGCAAATAGGCCGTTAACAGGCTTGCCGTGGGCCGGCCCGCCACCTTTTGACCAAGTCAAACGGGCCGTCCTTTTCACAGGAATGGGCCTTTGTTGGGCCGTGCCACGTGTCGACGTATCATAAGCACTTTGGGTCCAGTGAGTGGATGACATCTGTCCCAGCGATGAGCCGACACATGTTTCCTCCAGCCAATGATGATTTTACATGTGAAAAATCCCCATTGGTTGGGGCTATTAACGGGTCATCGGATCCAAAACCAGACCCAATATCTTAACGGCGTTCTTTTATGGTGGATGCCACGTGTCGGTCACCCTTGACGAAAGCACTTCTGTGACGCGTGATTTATCGTCATGGAAGTGGACACTTCCGTGATGATAATTTTGGTAATGTCATGGAACACTTCTATGATAGCACAAGTATGACTATCTTGATTCTGTCATAAATTTGTTATGGATGTACATGCATGACAGAAAATGTGACCTACTGTGACAAACACGTATCATCACGGAAGTGTATTTTTTGTAGTGATAACTCTCCCGAAGGTTTCATTCCGTTTGATATTCCTTTTCTTCGAAACACTAAAATAGGCAAAAAACAGCAATTTGCATTGGGCCTTTGGTTAGTAGGTTAGTCCCAAAAATAATATAAAAAGGTATATTAAAGCCCATTAAACATCCAAAACAGATAATATAATAGCATGGAACAATAAAAAATTATAGATACGTTGGAGATGTATCAAGCATCCCCAAGCTTAATTCCCGCTCGTCCTCGAGTAGGTAAATGACAAAAACAGAATTTTTGATGTGGAATGCTACCTAGCATAATTCTCAATGTAATTTTCTTTATTGTGGCATGAATGTTCAGATCCGAAAGATTCAAGACAAAAGTTTAATATTGACATAAAAATAATAATACTTGAAGCATACTAATAAAGCAATCATGTCTTCTCAAAATAACATGGCCAAAGAAAGTTATCCCTACAAAATCATATAGTCTGGCTATGCTCTATCTTCACCACACAAAGTATTTAAATCATGCACAACCCCGTTGACAAGCCAATCAATTGTTTCATACTTTTGGTGTTCTCAAACTTTTTCAATCTTCACGCAATATATGAGCGTGAGCCATGGACATAGCACTATAGGTGGAATAGAATGGTGGTTGTGGAGAAGACAAAAGGAGAAGATAGTCTCACATCAACTAGGCGTATAAACGGGCTATGAAGATGCCCATCAATAGATATCAATGTGAGTGAGTAGGGATTGTCATGCAACGGATGCACTAGAGCTATAAGTGTATGAAAGCTTAACAAAAGAACTAAGTGGGTGTGCATCCAACTTGCTTGCTCACGAAGACCTAGGGCATTTTGAGGAAGCCCATTGTTGGTGTCAAAACCGGCGGATCTCGGGTAGGGGGTCCCGAACTGTGCTCTAGGCCGGATGGTAACAGGAGGCAAGGGACACGAAGTTTTACCCAGGTTTGGGCCCTCTTGATGGAGGTAAAACCCTACGTCATTCTTGATTAATATTGATGATATGGGTGTTACAAGAGTAGATCTACCACGAGATCAGAGAGGCTAAACCCTAGAAGCTAGCCTATGGTATGATTGTATGTTGTCCTACGGACTAAAACCCTTCGGTTTATATAGACACCGGAGAGGGTTAGGGTTACACAAGGTCGGTTACAAAGGAGGAGATATCCATATACGTATTGCTTAGCTTGCCTTTCACGCCAAGTAGAGTCCCATCCGGACACGAGACGAAGTCTTCAATCTTGTATCTTCATAGTCTAACAGTCCAGCCAATGGAGATAGTCCGGCTGTCCGGAGACCCCCTAATCCAGGACTCCCACAGTAGCCCCTGAACCAGGCTTCAATGATGATGAGTCCGGCGCGCAGTATTGTCTTCGGCATTGCAAGGCAGGTTCCTTCTCCGAATACATGATAGAAGAAGTTGAATACGAGGATAGTGTCCGACCCTGCAAAATAAATTCCACACTCTCCCGTAGAGAGAATAACGTTTTCGCAGATCTAATTTGCCGACTTGTTTTGGCAGCATGACGTTACGTCACGGCCCGGTGATTATTCGAACCATTTCTTTTAACCAGCTCCACACATAATGCGAGGTGGTTTCGTGACACGTCTTGCCGAAGCGGAGATCATGTTCCCCCAATTACGGGATTCTCATTAATGCGGTCGTGGGTAACCCAACCGTGTCTAGGACTCCTAGATTATAGGTAAGTCCTAAACGGCTACAGAGAGGACGCTTGATATTCAACCTCTTTATAAAGGGACGAGGTTTTTGCTTTTTCTCTCTCGTGCTCAATCGAACCCTTCCTTCGCCTTGAGTTCTAACACCCAAAGCCCAGGTTAGGTGCTCCAGATCTTCAATCATGTCCGGATCCAGCCTTCAAGGCCGATGGATGCCCTCCTCCGTTACGGAAGAGGACATTAAGAAGTTGAGGGAGGCCATATACCTGACCGCTGAGGTTTCGCATCGGCTGCCTGCTCGTGGGCAGGTCATCCCTATTCCCGAACCCAACAAAAATGTTGTTTTCGTCTCCCACTTCCTCCGAGGTCTAGGCCTCACTCTGGATCCTTTCGTCAGGAGTTTGATGTTCTATCATGGGCTAGATTTTCACGATCTAGCTCCGGACTCCTTTCTCCACATCTTGACGTTTATTGTCGTGTGTGAGGCCTTCCTCCGTGTTACCCCTCACTTTGGCCTGTGGCTCAAGACCTTTGAAGTAAAGCCGAAGATGATCGAGGAGCAACAGGCAGCGTGCGGAGGTGCATCAATAGGCAAGATGGCAGGAGCTCCATGGCCGGAAGGTTCCTTTCCAGTGGTGTCCGAATTATGGCAATGGGAGTGGTTTTACGTCACGGCTCCCCGAAGTGCCAAGTGGGCGGCTGCCCCCGCTTTCCGCTCAGGCCCCCCACCACAACTGATGTCATGGGTTAGCAGAGGCCTGAGCTGGGGTCCAGCCAAGGACGTGCCTATACTGCAAAGCCGCATTCGAGATCTCTTCGAGGGAGATTTTAATTTGGCTATGGTAGTACAAGTTATGCTGGTTCGTCAAGTCCAGCCTTGCAGACGCCGACCCCTTCGCTTGTGGGAGTTCAACCCAGAGGGACCGTGTGCCATTCAAAGTTTCCTCGGCCTGACGCACGAGGAGATGTACAAGTCATTCTTCGAATCTCAAGTGGAGTGTCCGGATATTACCGAGGACGTGGGCCTGAGCAGTAACTGCGCCGCCGAACAAGTAAGAAATCCTCTGGCCGAACACACTGTCTTTTATTCGAAGTTGTTTCTGAGAGTTTGCTTTTTGACCAGGACTGGCTAACGAAGGCGAAGATGATTCGGTGTTTGTCCCCCCTTCCCGAGGGTTTGGAAAATCCGGTATTGGAAAAGATGCTCGAGGTCGCACCTTGCCCAGAGCCCTCGAAGGAAGATACCGGGGGGGGGGGGATAATACGGGCAGACGTGGGCCCCCGTCGCCGCTCGTTCCAACTGAGGGAATGAGCATCTCCATGAAGGAGGACAAACGGGGGAGGAAAAGGACTGCTTCCATGGATCCGGAAGCCGAAGCCTCCAAACGGGAGAAGAAATCTCCCACAGAAGGTCCCGCCTTGGGGGGTGCTCCTACCGCACACAGTCCGCGGGGGGATCTGCCCTCCAACTAGTCGTAAGTGATCCCAAAATACTTTAAGGTATGCTATCTTTCTTCTGAGAAAATAACCACCGCATATGTCTTGCAGTTCAGGCCTTAGCCCCTCTCAGATGAGCTCGTCTTCGGGGGATCTCCTTCCAGAGATGATGGATAGCGAAACGCCTCCCCCGGACTCCTCCACTCCAGAAGCGGGCGACCCCGAAGTGTCGTCACGGAGGGCCTCTCCGAATCCAGTGAGGCCAAAAGATAATCCCATAGACCCCCGAAGTCCCCAGTGTCCGGCTCCTGAGGAGAGCAGACAAAAGAGTCCGGCACCGTCTGGTGTGTGGTCGGACGTTCTGAGGGAGTTGGTGGGGCGAGCGGCCATTTCAGAAGAACACCGTGTGCTGATGGGTACGGTGATGGAGAGAATCTCATCCGCCGAAAGCGGATTACATGAAGCCTTTATGAGTCTACTGACAGGCTTTGAGGTACGTAAGATAATATGTGATAGTCTGCACGTGTTAGGTGTGCACTATGTAGATAGTAGCCCCTGAGACTCTGGTTGCCATAGAGAATGGCGGCGAACAGAGGATCATATTCTCAGGCAATAACCAGACTGCCCTTATGTGTAGGTGGTGGAGGCTCCGGTAGCTAGCCGGACTAGTGAGTTTGCCAAATTAAAACGGCAACTGAATGCAGCAGACGCCGACCTCGAGCTTGTTAACAAGAGGCTTGACGAGGCACAGGGTAAGTGTTATTATCTGGTGAACGGCACATAGTAAGAGCAGCATAATGCCAGTATCTTTAATATGTTGTGACTACAGATGGAGCTGCCTCCGTGGAAGCCTTGTGGGCAGAACTTGCCCGAGCCAAGGAACAAGCGAGGATTAGTAATGCCGCTGCTTTGAAGGCGGCCGAAGAGTTGAAGGCCGAGAAGGCCGCACATGGCGAGAGCCAAGAGAAGATGGCCAAGATGGCCGTGGAATTAAAAGACACTGCCAACCGTTGCCAGGTCCTTGAAAAGGAAAACCGAGCAAAGGCAGCGAACCTTGAGAAGGCCACGGCGGCGGAGAAGGACACCCGTTCTGCTATGAGAGCGAAGAAGGAGGAGCTGCGGGAAGCCAGAGATATTGTGGCTGGGAAACCCTTCATGTTACGG
Organism: Triticum urartu; assembly: GCF_003073215.2. NCBI lineage: Eukaryota > Viridiplantae > Streptophyta > Magnoliopsida > Poales > Poaceae > Triticum > Triticum urartu. Next base: position 232,604,197 of record NC_053024.1, on the reverse strand, counting down.
AGGAAGTTTGGAGACCCACGGTATGCCCCTCTAGATCGGCTGTGGAGTTCGGCAGATGCGTATATGGATTTGGCGGCGAGCGCTGCCGATGCTGCCAAGTACTTCTAAGGTCAGACAGATCATGAAGTGGACAAGCTGTTCTGGTCGCAGTTCAATGTTCCAGAGCATCCGCTTTCATTGACTGACCGGCTAGCCGAATGGGCCGAACTGAATAGGTTGTCCGGACTCGCCATGAGGGCTGTTGTGGATCAGCTGTGGCCGGAGAAGCAAAAGCCGGATAGCTATTTCAGCTTAGTGCAGCATGTCCTTGGTGTGGTGCCGCGCATTAATGCAATGAAGAGGTCGGCGTGCATAGAAGGCTCGCGGATGGCCCTTGCCCGTGTTAAAGCATACTAGGCGGAGATGGACGCTTCCGTAGTCGCGGCGCAGGGTTCGGCCATAGGCCGAGTGGCAGCCGAGCATTATTTCGAGGAGGTTCTCGAGGGTGATCGTTTGATAGAGGCCCAGTGCTCGAAGAATATTATGTTTGAGTGACATGTATTCTCATTGTAAACGCAATGCTTTTATGAAGTTTTTATAAGGCTATGTTTATACTTTTGCCTGAAAATAGTATGAAGCCTCCTGTGCGGCCGTTTATGTATACATGTGTATAACCTAAAAGATTGCAGCCGTCGGCTTCAACCCCCATGCATATAATGCGGAGGTGCTCGCAAAAAACGCGTGTTCACACTTAACCCAACGTCTTGGTCCTAATAAGGAGGTGATAGCGCAGCGAGCGAGGCAAACGGACTATAATGCTTTAACACTTTCACTTAGCCATAGGAGTTTGATAGTGGGGCTACTAGATAGCCCTTGGTGGCTCCGCACTCTCCCGATCGCGGGGTGCGTATATTCCTGGCCGGAAAACAGCCCTTCGTTAAGGCGGAGGAATTCTAACATTCTGGTAGGTCATCGAGTGGTTGACCAGTCTCACGCTATATCATGACAGTCAGTTTTCGGCTTTCTCTACTGAGGTGCTCGTCCGGATGAACCAGGGCACAATCGCAGTAGTTCTCCTATTGCTACCTTAGCCGGTAAAGCGGAACGTAAGGCACCAAAACACAGGAGCCGGGCAAACCCAACATTTGACCAAAGACAATGATTCGGAGCTGATGCATATAAGGCTGAACTCGCGACGCTGAACACTCCCTAAGGTATTCGGTCTTTATGGTATAAACCGGGCCGAAATAGTGCCGCTTGTAAGAAGCCCCTTGTGTCCAAGTACGTGCATTATTCTGACGTGGCCGCATGCCAAGACATCATCATCCTTCTCAACTGTGCTGAGAATTCGGTGGATATGTATCAACAAGAGACAGTAAAAAAGGTTTACTCAGGGTCTTAATCTAAAAAGAATCCTTGGAGCGGGTCCCTGCTGCACATCTGCGCCTGTGTCTCCGTTGTGGCATATCCTGGACGGGTGTAGCACGATGATTATCTGTAAAAGAGAGGAGCTGAGGTGAAAAAGCTGTCGTGCAAAAAGATAGTTTTTAAAGAAACCATGTATAATTCAAGGTGAGTAAGAATTGCCACTTGTCTGCGCACGTTGAGCCCCTTGTATTTGTAAGAGGGGTGTGATCATTGATCCGATATAAATTGCATATAGCTGCGCCGGACTTGTCCAACTGTGTCCGAGGTCGTGACGACCTGCTAAATGCTTTAGTTGGTGAGGCCGTTTTTAGTGTGCGTCTGCCAAGGCAGCCGCACGCTCTTCGGCGCGGAAAGGTCGCTTAATACTTCCGTTCACTGTAATGATGCCACGTGGACCGGGCATCTTGAGTGTGAGGGAAGCGTAGTGTGGTATTGCATTAAAGCGAGCAAAAGTTTCGCGTCCGAGTAGTGCTTGATAGCCACTTTGGAACGGAGCGATGTGGAAGGTTAAATGTTCGCTACGAAAGTTATCGGGGAAGCCGAATATAATTTTTAGTAGCAGGGAGCCCGTGCAATGAGCCCCTGGGCCTGGCGTTACTCCTTTAAAGGTAATATTGCTATGGCAAATTTTTGTTGGGTCTATCCCCATTTCGCGGAGTGTATCCTGGTATATTCGGTTTAGACTACTGCCACCGTCCATCAGGACTCGCGTGAAGTGGTATCCGTCAATTATTGGGTCTAATACCAGGGCAGCTCATCCTGCATGCCGGATACTTGCTGAGTAGTCACGATGGTCGAAAGTGATCGGTTGAGATGACCAGTGGCAGGACTCGGCGGTGATAGGCCTTCGGGCATATTTTTCTGGGAGTGCCGTTTTGTTTCTTCCATTGATTATGTGTAGCACGTTTACTGTTTTGACTTCTGATGGAAATTTCTTTTGTTCCCCAGTGTATTCCTTGAGAGGCTCGTCCTCGTCTTCGCTTGGTGTATCCTCCCCCTTGTGTACGGCATTGAGCTTGCCGGACTGCTTGAAGACCCAACATTCTCTGTGGGTATGATTGGCTGGTTTGCCAGGGGTGCTATGGACCTGACATATTTGGTCCAGAATTTTGTTTAGGCTGGACAGTTCATCTCTGGACCCTTTAGGGGGCTACTTTTGCTGACCTGGCCGAGAGCTTTTGAATCCGGCATTTACCGCCGTGCTCTTCGTGCTGTCTCCTTTATTCCGGCGTTTGTTATTGCTGTTACGCCGTGATTTCCTGTTTCCATCTCTAACTTCAGATGTACTAGGGTCGCTGGTGCTGCATCGGGCTAGCCAGCTGTCCTCACCCATGCAAAAGCGGGTCATGAGGCTTGTTAATGCTGCCATTGTTCTCGGTTTTTCTTGACCGAGGTGTCGGGCAAGCCATTCGTCACAGACGCTGTGCTTAAGAGCTGCCAAGGCTTCGGCATCCGGACAGTCGACAATTTGGTTCTTTTTAGTAAGAAACCTGTTCCAAAGCTTTCGGGCTGACTCTCCGGGCTGTTGAGTTATATGACTCAAATCATCCGCGTCCGGAGGTCGGACATAAGTCCCTTGAAAGTTTGCCCGAAAAGCATCTTCGAGCTCTGCCCAGCTTCCAATGGAGTTTTCGGGGAGGCCTTTAAGCCAGTGACGGGCTGGCCCTTTAAGTTTGAGTGGTAGGTACTTGATAGCGTGGAGATCATCTCCTCGAGCCATATGGATGTGGAGGATATAGTCCTCGATCCAGACCCCAGGGTCTGTTGTTCCGTCGTATGCCTCTATGTTTACATGTTTGAATCCCTCTGGAAATTCATGATCCAGCACCTCATCGGTGGAACATAGGGGGTGTGCGACACCCCTGTATCTGGGTGTACCGCGTTGTTCAGATGTTATATCGTATGCTGGGGCGTTCTTGCGTGGTCCATAGATGGATCTGGTTGCGTTGTCCTTTTGGTGCAAGCCCCCGCGTGAATCGCGTATTGTCTTGTGAGTGGCATTGTTTGCCGCTCTATGTTGGCCGTGAGGTCGTCTATCCGGCCAGGTGGCTGTTTTGATTTTTGGTTGTGAGGGGTCTAAGTCCTCCTCATTGAATTCAGGTAGCAACTTCCGCTTTGGGTAGCTCTTGGTGGGGCGATTGCCGCCGTACTTTGCTGCTGTGTTGAGTACTTTACTCCATCTGATTTGGAGTGTGTCCTGCGCAACCTTGAGCCTTTGCTTCTACTTTTTCAGACTCCTCGCGGTGGCAACAAGCCTTTGACGGCCATTCTGCTGCTCCGGGTGCCTGTCCGGCGTTGTGTCGTCTGGACTATTATCTTTGACAAAATTGGTTTGTTCGGTTTGATTCTCTGTATTGCCGTGGTCCGGCAGTGGTTCGCCCTGCTCCAACGTTGGGTCTGTGTGATCGTTATTTCTGGCGAGGCAGGATTTGGGGCGGCGCTTGCGCCGCCGTTTTGATTGCTTCTCGAGGGAACAAGCCTTCGGTGCATCCTTCCATTCCTCGTTGTCGTCTTCTTTTGGTGTGTCCACCATGTATACGTCATATGATGAAGAGGCTGTCCAATGCCCTGTAGGTGCTGGTTCATGTTCGTCTCCTACATTGTCGTCTATACTGTCGATGTCTTCGGAGTCGAAGTCGAGCATGTCGGTTAAATCATCGACAGTGGCTACGAAGTGGGTGGTGGGTGGGCGTCGAATTTCTTCGTCGTCCGCATCCCAATCCTGTTGGCCATAATCCGGCCAGGGCTCTCCTGACAGAGAGAGAGACCTTAGTGAATTCAGAATGTCGCCGAAGGGCGAGTGCTGAAAGATATCCATGGCGGTGAATTCCATGATCGGCGCCCAATCGGATTCGATTGACAGGGGCGCGGATGATTCGGGGTCCGGAAGAGAGTCTGGCACCTTGGAGTCATGGGCCGTGCAGAGGATTATGCTGGTGTTTGGCTCGATCGCCGTCGAGACTACAGCCCCTGAGGTGGTGTCTAGCCACCCGTCCTTGATTGGCGTAGTTGGCTCCGAGCTAAGGGTCGGAGCTGATGCGGGCGCGGCCTCTAGAGTACCGTCCGGTGGCAGAGCTAGGTCATACCCATCGCGATAGTGTGGCGCGCCTGGCTGTGGCTCAAATCCATCGAAGATCAAGTCCCCACGGATGTTGGCCGTGTAATTCAAACTTCCAAATCTGATCTGATGGCCAGGGGCGTAGCTTTCAATCTGCTCCAGATGGCCAAGCGAATTAGCCCGCAGTGCAAAGCCACCGAATAAGAAGATCTGTCCGGGGAGAAAAGTCTCACCCTAGACCGCATCGCTATCGATGATAGTAGGAGCCATCAAGCCTAACGGCGACGACACAAAGGAACTCTCAATGAAAGCACCAATGTCGGTGTCAAAACCGGCGGATCTCGGGTAGGGGGTCCCGAACTGTGCGTCTAGGCCGGATGGTAACAGGAGGCAAGGGACACGAAGTTTTACCCAGGTTCGAGCCCTCTTGATGGAGGTAAAACCCTACGTCCTGCTTGATAAATATTGATGATATGGGTGTTACAAGAGTAGATCTACCACGAGATCAGAGAGGCTAAACCCTAGAAGCTAGCCTATGGTATGATTGTATGTTGTCCTACGGACTAAAACCCTTCGGTTTATATAGACACCAGAGAGGGTTAGGGTTACACAAGGTCGGTTACAAAGGAGGAGATATCCATATATGTATTGCCTAGCTTGCCTTTCACGCCAAGTAGAGTCCCATCCGGACAAGAGACGAAGTCTTCAATCTTGTATCTTCATAGTCTAACAGTCCGGCCAATGGAGATAGTCTGGCTGTCCGGAGACCCCCTAATCCAGGACTCCCACACCCATCATTGTAATATACAAGCCAAGTTCTATAATGAAAGATTCCCACTAGTATATGAAAGTGACAACATAGGAGACTCTCTATCATGAAGATCATGGTGCTACTTCGAAGCACAAGTGTGGTAAAAGGATAGTAGCATTGTCCCTTCTCTCTTTTTCTCTCATTTTTTGGGCCTTCTATTTTTTATGGCTTTTCTCTCTTTTTTTCGTCCAGAGTCTCATCCCGACTTGTGGGGGAATCATGGTCTCCATCATCCTTTCCTCACTTGGGACAATGCTCTAATAATGATGATCATCACACTTTTATTTACTTACAACTCAAAAATTACAACTCGATACTAGAACAACATATGACTCTATGTGAATGCCTCCGCCGGTGTACCGTGATGTGCAATGAATCAAGTGTGACATGTATGAAAGAATTATGAATGTGGCTTTGCCACAAATACGATGTCAACTACATGATCATGCAAAGCAATATGACAATGATGTAACGTGTCATAATAAATGGAACGGTGGTAAGTTGCATGGCAATATATCTCGGAATGGATATGGAAATGCCATAATAGGTAGGTATGGTGGCTGTTTTGAGGGAGGTATAAGGTGGGTGTAGGGTACCGGCGAAAGTTGCGCAATACTAGAGAGGCTAGCAATGGTGGAAGGGTGAGAGAGCGTATAATCCATGGACTCAACATTAGTCATAAGAACTCACATACTTATTGCAAAAATCTATTAGTTATCGAAACAAAGTACTATGCGCATGCTCCTAGGGGGATAGATTGATAGGAAAAGACCATCGCTCGTCCCCAACCGCCACTCATAAGGAAGACAATGAATAAATAAATCATGCTCCGACTTCATCACATAACGGTTCACCATACGTGCATGCTACGGGAATCACAAACCTTAGAACAAGTATTTCTCAAATTCACAACTACTCAACTAGCATGACTCTAATATCACCATCCTCATATCTCAAAACAATCATCAAGTATCAAACTTCTCATAGTATTCAATGCACTTTTTATGATAGTTTTTATTATACCCATCTTGGATGCCTATCATATTAGGACTAATTTTATAGCCAAAGAAAACTACCATGCTGTTCTATAATACTATCAAAATAATATAAGTGAATCATGAGAGATCAATAATTTCTATAAAATAAAACCACCACCGTGCTCTTAAAAGATATAAGTGAAGCACTAGAGCAAAATTATCTAGCTCAAAAGATATAAGTGAAGCACATAGAGTATTCTAATAAATTCCGATTCATGTGTGTCTCTCCAAAAGGTGTGTACAGCACGGATTATTGTGGTAAACTAAAAAGCAAAGACTCAAATCATACAAGATGCTCCAAGCAAAACACATATCATGTGGTGAATAAAAATATAACCTCAAGTAAAGTTACCGATAGACGAAGAGAAAGAGGGGATGCCTTCCAAGGAATCCCCAAGCTTAGGCTTTTGGTTGTCCTTAAATTTTACCTTGGGGTGCCTTGGGCATCCCCAAGCTTATGCTCTTTCCACTCCTTATTCCAAAATCCATCAAATGTTTACCCAAAACTTGAAAACTTCACAACACAAAACTCAACAGAAAATCTCATGAGCTCCGTTAGTATAAGAAAACAAACCACCACTTCAAGGTACTGTAATGAACTCATTCTTTAGTTATATTGGTTTTAAACCTACTGTATTCCAACTTCTCTATGGTTCATACCCCCCGATACTAGCCATAGATTCATCAAAATAAGCAAACAACACACGAAAAACAGAATCTGTCAAAAACAGAAAAGTCTGTAGTAATATGTAGGTTTCGAATACTTATGTAATCCTAAAAATTCTGAAATAAATTTTTGTACGTGAGTAATTTGTCTATTAATCATATTCAAAAAGAATCAACCTAATCGCACTCTCCAGTAAAAAATGGCAGCAAATCTCGTGAGCACTAAAGTTTCTGTTTTTTACAGCAAGATCGCAAAGACTTCCCGCAAGTCTTCCCAAAGGTTCTACTTGGCACAAACACTAATTAAAATAATAAAACCAAATCTAAACAGAATCTAGATGAATTATTTATTACTAAACAGTAACAAAAAACAAGAAACAAAAATAAAATTGGGTTGCCTCCCAAGAAGCGCTATCGTTTAATGCCCCTAGCTAGGCATAAAAACAAGGATAGATCTAGGTATTGTCATCTTTGGTATGCAATCCATAAGTGGCTATCATAATAGATTCATAAGGTAATTTAATTTTTTTCCTAGGAAAGTGTTCCATGCCTTTCCTTAATGGAAATTGGAATCTAATATTCCCTTCTTTCATATCAATAGTTGCACCGATCGTTCTAAGGAAAGGTCTACCAAGAATAATAGGACATGTAGGATTGCAATCTATATCAAGAACAATCAAATCTAAGGGCACATAATTACTATTTGCAACAATAAGAACATCATTAATACTTCCCATAGGTTTCTTAATAGTGGAATCCGCAAGATGCAAATTTAAAGAACAATCATCAAATTCACGGAAACCTAACACATCACACAAAGTTTTTGGAATCAACACTAGCACACAGATCACATAAAGCTAAGTATTCATGATCTTTAATTTTAATAGTAGGTTCCCACTCATCATAGAGTTTTCAAGGAATAGAAACTTCTAATTCAAGCTTTTCTTCACAAGATTGCATTAAAGCATCAATGATATGTTTGGTAAAAGCTTTATTTTGACTATAAACATGAGGAGAATTTAACACGGATTGCAACAAGGAAATACAATCTATCAAAGAGCAATTATCATAATTAAATTCCTTGAAATCCAAAATAGTGGGTTCATTGACATGTAAAGTTTTGACCTTTTCAATCCCACTTTTACCAATTTTGCCATCAAGATCTAAAAACTCTGAATCATTGGGACGCCTTTTAACTAAAGTTGACTCATCTCCAGTACCATAATTATAAAGATTCATATTGCAAAACAAACATTTAATAGGATACACATCAATCACTTTTAGATCTTCATCCTTACTATCATGGAAACTAGAAGAACACGCTTTTATAAAGCAATCTTTTTTAGCACGCATCCTAGCGATTCTTTCTTTGCACTCATCAATGGAAATTCTCATGGCTTTGAGAGACTCATTGATATAATGCTTGGGTGGAATAGATCTAAGTTTCAAAGAATCAACATCAAGAGAAATTCTATCCACGTTCCTAGCCATCTCATCAATCTTAGGCAATTTTTCTTCAAGCAAAGCATTAAAATTCTTTTGCGAACTCATAAATTCTTTAACACTAGTCTCAAAATCAGAGGGCATCTTGTTAAAATTTCCATAAGAGTTATTGTAGGAATTACCATAAATATTAGAGGAATTACTAGGAAACATCCTAGGATTTAAGTTTCCTCTATACGCGTTGTTACCAAAATTGTTCCTACCAACAAAATTCACATCCATAGATTCATTATTATTCTCAATCAAAGTAGACAAAGGCATAACATTAGGATCAGAAGAAATACTCTTATTAGCAAACAAGTTCATAAGTTCATCCATCTTTCCACTCAAAACATTAATTTCTTCTATATCATGAACCTTTCTGCTAGTAGATCTTTCGGTGTGCCATTGAGAATAATTAACCCTAATATTATATAGAAGTTTAGTAGCTTCTCCTAAAGTGATTTCCATAAAAGTGCCTCCCGCAACCAAATCTAAAATATTTCTAGAAGCAAAATTCAATTCAGCATAAAAAATTTGTATGATCATCCATAAATTCAAACCATGTGTAGGGCAATTACGTATCATTAATTTCATCCTCTCCCAAGCTTGTGCAACATGCTCATGATCAAGTTGCTTAAAATTCATAATATCGTTTCTAAGATCGATGATCTTAGCGGGAGGAAAATACTTAGAGATAAAAGCATCTTTGCACTTATTCCATTAATCAATACTATTTTTAGGTAAAGAGGAAAACCAAGTTTTAGCACGATCTCTAAGTTAAAACGGAAATAGCTTCAATTTAACAATATCATTATCCACATCTTTCTTATATTGCATATCACACAAATCAACAAAGCTGTTTAGATGGGTAGAGGCATCTTCACTAGGAAGGCCAGAAAACGGATCTTTCATCATAAGATTCAACAAAGCAGTATTAATTTCACAAGATTCGGCATCAGTAAGAGGAGCAATCGGAGTGCTAATAAAATCATTATTGTTGGTATTGGAAAAAACACACAATTTATTATTATCTTGAGCCATCGTGACAAAAAATCCAACACACAAGCAAGTAAGAGGCAAGCAAAAAGAGGCGAACGAAAAAGAGGCGAGCGGAAAAGAGGGTGAATAAAACGGCAAGGGTGAAGTGGGGGAGAGGAAAACGAGAGGCAAATGGCAAATAATGCAATGCGAGGGATAAGAGTTTGTGATGGGTACTTGGCATGTCTTGACTTGATGCAACCTCCCCGGCAACAGCGCCAGAAATCCTTCTTGCTACCTCTTAAGCATGCGTTGGTTTTCCCTTGAAGAGGAAACGGTGATGCAGCACAGTAGCGTAAGTATTTACCTCAGTTTCTGAGAACCAAGGTATCAATCCAGTAGGAGGTAACACGCAAGTCGCCTAGTACCTGCACAAACAAACAAGAACCTCGCAACCAACACGATAAAGGGGTTGTCAATCCCTTCACGGTCATTTACGAAAGTGAGATCTGATAGAGGTAATAAGATAAATATTTTTGGCATTTTTATGATATAGATTGGAAAATAAAGATAGAAAAATAAACGGTAATAGAAATAGCAAGTTGATATGAAAATAACATGATGGAAGATAGACCCGGGGGCCATAGGTTTCACTAGTGGCTTCTCTCAAGATAGCAAATTCTATGGTGGGTGAACAAATTACTGTCGAGCACTTGATACAAAAGAGAATAATTATGAGAATATCTAGGCATGATCATGTATATAGGCATCACGTCCGCGACAAGTAGACCGAAATGATTCTGCATCTACTACTATTACTCCACACATCGACCGCTATCCAGCATGCCTCTAGAGTATTAAGTTCATAAGAACAGAGTAACACATTAGGCAAGATGTAGAAGGATAAACTCAAGCAATATGATATAAACCCCATCTTTCTATCCTCGATGGCAACAATACAATACGTGCCTTGCTGCCCCTGCTGTCACTGGGAAATGACACCGCAAGATTGAACCCAAAGCTAAGCACTTCTCCCATTGCAAGAACGATCAATCTAGTAGGCCAAACCAAACTAATAATTCTAAGAGACTTGCAAAGATATTTAAATCATGCATAAAAGATTTCAGATAAGAATCAAATATTGTTCATAGATAATCTTGATCATAAACCCACAATTCATCGGATCTCGACAAACACACCACAAAAAGAATTACATCGAATAGATCTCCAAGAGAATCGAGGAGAACTTTGTAGTGTGATCCAAAGAGAGAGAAGAAGCCATCTAGCTAATAACTATGGACCCGAAGGTCTATGGTTAACTACTCACACATCATCGGAGAGGCTATGGTGTTGATGTACAAGTCCTCCGTGATTGATTCCCCCTCCGGTAGAGCGCCGAAAAAGTCCCCAAGATGGGATCTCACGTGTACAGAAGGTTGCAGTGGTGGAAATAGGGTTTCATGGTGCTCCCGAATGTTTTTGGGGTATATTGGTATACATAGGAGGAAGAAGTACGTCGGTGGAGCTGCGAGGGGCCCACGAGGGTGGGGGCGTGCCTACCCCCCTGGGCGTGCCCTCCTGCCTCGTGGCCTCCTCGCTTCTTTTTTGACGTCCACTCCAAGTCTCATGGATCACGTTTGTTCCAAAAATAACTCTCCCGAAGGTTTCATTCTGTTTGGATTCCGTTTGATATTCCTTTTCTGCGAAACACTGAAATAGGCAAGAAAACAGCAATTTGCACTGGGCCTTTGGTTAGTAGGTTAGTCCCAAAAATAATATAAAAAGGTATATTAAAGCCCATTAAACATCCAAAACAGATAATATAATAGCATGGAACAATAAAAAATTATAGATACGTTGGAGACGTATCAAGATGATCTTAAGAAATTATTATGCAAGTGGAAAGAAAAATCTTTGAATACTAGAATGCAATATGATCCTAAGTTTGCTAATTCACCTATCTTTGTTACTGATATGGATTATGAATTCTCTATCGATCCAGAGTTAATTACTTTGGTTGAATTTGATCCTTTCCATGGTTATGAATCTGAAACTGTTGTGGCACATCTTACTAAACTGAATGACATAGCCACCCTATTTGCTCATGAGGAAAACAATCGCTATTACTATATACTTAAGTTGTTTCCTTTCTCATTAAAGGGTGATACTAAGTTATGGTTTAATTCTCTTGCTCCCGGTTGTGTGCGTAGTCCCCAGGATATGATTTATTACTTCTCTGAAAAATATTTTCCTGCTCATAAGAAACAAGCTGCTTTACAAGAAATATTTAACTTTGTGCAAATTGAAGAAGAGAGTCTCCCACAAGCTTGGGGGGCTTCTCCAAATACTTAATGCTTTGCCTCATCATCCTCTCAAGAAAAATGAAATACTTGATATCTTTTATAATGGACTAACTGATGCTTCTAGGGACCACCTAGATAGTTGTGCTGGTTGTGTTTTCAGGGAATGAACTGTTGAGCAAGCTGAATTGCCATTGAATAATATATTGAGTAATGATAATGATTGGACTCTTCTTGAACCAAATCCTAAGCCAACTCCGAAGAAAATAGGTATTCTGTTTCTTAGTCCTGAAGATATGCAAGAGGCAAAGAAATCTATGAAAGAAAAATGTATTAAAGCTGAAGATGTTAAGAATTTACCACCTATTGAAGAAATACATGGTCTTGATAACCCGACACAGGTAGTAGAGATAAAATCTCTCTATAGATTTGATGAATGAGATATTCCTCATAATAAGTCCGCTAGTCAATGCTTGGATGAGTTTGATAACTTTATTGTTAAACAAGAAAATTGCAATGCTTATGTTAGTAGACAATTGAAACGTAATGCTTATATGTTGACTGCTTGGGTGATTATATGAGTAGAACTATTAATGATCATAAGATTATTAGTAAGCATGATTCCATGGTAAAAACTCAGGTAGAACAAGTTCTCAAAGCTCAGAATGATTTGTTGAATGAGTTGAATAGTAAGAACAATGATCATGCTATTAGGGTTATGACTTGAGGTGGTAAAATGACTCAGGAACCTTTGTATCCTGAGGGCCATCCTAAGAGAATTGATGATGTTCATGTTGATGCTCAACCTAGTGCTAATGTTAATGATGATGTTCATGTTGATGCTCAACCTAGTAATGGTAATGATGTGGAGATTGAACCTGCTGTCGATCTTGATAACCCACAACCTAAGAATAAACGCTATGATAAGAGAGATTTCATTGCTAGGAAACACAGTAAAGAAAGAGAATCATGGGTTCAGAAACCCATGCCCTTTCCTCCTAAACCATCCAAGAAAAAGGATGATGAGGATTTTGAGCGCTTTGTTGAAATTCTTAGACCTGTCTTTTTGCGCATGCGTTTGACTGATATTCTGAAAATGTCTCCTTATGCTAAGTATATGAAGGAAATTGTGACAAATAAAAGAAAGATTCCGTAAGCTGAAATTTCCACCATGCTTCCTAGTCATACTTTTAAGGGTGGATTACCAAAGAAACTAGGAGATCCAGGAATACCAACTATACCATGCTCCATTAAAAAAAACTATGTTCAAACTGCTTTATGTGTGTAACACCCCGGATATAACTTTCCCTATTTGTACTCCAACTCTTGCCATTTCCGGTGTTAAGTTATATTTATTTCTCGGGTTCGGGTTTTGTCTCCGTGTGTTGTTTTCGTTTTCATGCATCTCATATCATGTCATCATGTGCATTGCATTTGCATACGTGTTCATCTCATGCATTCAAGCATTTTCCCCGTTGTCCGTTTTGCATTCCGGCGCTTCGTTCTCCTCCGGTGGCCATTTCTAGCTTTCTTTCGTGTGTGGGGATTAAACAATTCCGGATTGGACCAAGACTTGCCAAGCGGCCTTGGTTTACTACCGGTCGACCGCCTGTCAAGTTTCGTATCAATTGGACTTCGTTTGATACTCCAACGATAAACCAAGGGACCGAAAAGGCCTCGTGTGTGTTGCAGCACAACACCCCTCCAATTTGGCCCAAAACCCACCAATATCTGCTCCATGTCCTAGAGCGTTCGATCACGATCGCGTGGCCGAAAACCTCACCTCATTTGGACTCTCCTAGCTCCACTTATGCCTATATATAGCCCCCACCATTTTCGGATCATCTCTTCCCACGAAACCCTAGGAAAGAAAAAAAAACAGATCTCCGCGCCGAGCCGGACACGTCCGACCCGGCCGGACAAAAATTGCCACCCGCCGCCGCCACGTCAGCACCCGCGGGACCGCTTCGCCACCGACGCCCGACGCCCGAGGCCCGCTAGGCCCGCGGGAAGCCCCCGCGAGCCCATCTCCGCCGCCCGCCGCCGCCTGTCTTCTCCCCCGCGCCAGACCACCGCCCGCGGCCACCATCGCCGGCCGGCGACCGCCGCACCTCGCCGGCGCACGAGCCGCGCCCCGCCGCCGCCTGCCTCGCCGCGGGTCGCCGCCCGAGCCGGCGCCGCCCCCGTCCACCACCGTCGGCGCCTCCGCCCCTCGCCGCCCCGGATCCGGCCGGCCTCGCCCCGGCCCTCTCCTTCCTCTCCGACGACGTTGAACAGCTCCGGCCACCGCGTTGACGAACTCCGGCGTGCATCGGGAAGCGTGCAGATCGGATCTCAGATCTGGGATATTTTGAACCTCGGTTGACTTTTTCCCTCTCCCCCCTAATTTTTATGCCTACTTTGCCCTGCCGTAACTTTGCATCCGTAGCTCCGATTTGGGCATATAATATGTCAAAATGTTCGACTCAACGAGTACATCATTTCATTCCATTGCAACATTTTCATTTGAGCTCATCTTGATTCCCGAAATGCTGTTATAAGGAGGCTTCATGAGTTAATTGTCAGATCTGCTAGTTCATCTTAGACTTTTGTCATTTTTGCCATGATTAATGTGTGCATGCTATGCCTGTGAGTCCTTCATATGTTTTGTTAAGCTTTTTGTCTTCTTTACAGAGGTGCAACCCATGCATTTTTAGGATGTGTGTGGTGACTTGTGAAAGCTTGCAAAGTGAGGCACCCGGGAAATCTGTTTTCAGAGACTTAGTTGTTTTCGCTAAGTCTGGGAGTATTTAGTTCATGATGCCATATGTTCAGCTTGTTTCCTAGTGATCCGTGCCTCTTTTGAGGATGATCAGTTAAGGCGTTTTGTTATTCATGTTATGCTATGACCATCCATGTCTTTGTTTGCAATTATGGAGCACCCTAGCTTGAGTCAATGGAGCTCTACTTTTGTTTCGTGGTGAATCTGGGCAGATCGTCAACTCGTTTGCGATTTTGCCGATGTTATTGTAGTTGATCCGTGCATGCTATGCCATTGTTCTTGCCATGTATAGCTAGAATTTTGTGCCTTCTTAATGGATGTATGCTTGTATTGCCATGACTTGCACCGTAGTGAGTGTATCGAGCTCGTTTACATGCCTTCGTGAGTTATATTTCAGCATGTCTCAGTTTTCACAAAGTCTGAAAACTGGTTGTGTTTTAGCTATGTTCGTGTGCTCGTTTATATATTTTGTGATCTCTTTTGGCCCCAGGTCACTTTGGGACTTTTGTTAAGCTTGTTGAGTATCTCCATGCCATGTTCTTACTTGTCTTAATCAGGTCATGTATCATGTTGTTTTGCTGCTCCGAAGAGGGCTTCGTGATCTGAAATTTCAGACAAGTGTTAATTTCACTAAGTCTGGAATCTGTTTTGCATTTGCGTTTTTGCCATGCTTGTTTGAACCTCATAATGGATGAATTGGCCGTGGCTCAGTGCTAGTCTTTTGTTAAGCATCTTATGTGCATCCCTACCATGTATTTTTTTGTCATGTTTGGTGGCTGTAGCATGTTCATTTCATTGCATTTAGATGCCTACTTGCTGTAAATCGCAGACCGGTGTCATTTTTGAAACGCTTGCCATTTCCAAACCGTAACTCCGATTCCGATGATCTTTATATCGTTTTCAAGCGATTTCATCTCATCTTTACAGTGGCACCCTTGGAATTCCAAGTTGAGGCCAGGTTCATGCATTTCCTGTCATATCTTGCATTTTGCATCCCGCATCGCATCCCGCATAGCATATCATCATTTCATCATATTGCTTGGTCTTGCACGTGGTTGATTGTATCCTTGTTGCTTGTTTGTCTTGTTGGGTAGAGCCCGCTACCGAGGAGCCCGTTGAGTTTGCTTGTGAGGATCCAGTCAACTCTGACAACAGTGCAGGCAAGATGATCATACCCTCGAAATCACTACTATCTTTGCTATGCTAGTTTGCTCGCTCTTTTGCTATGCCAATGCTACGATGCCTACCTTTTGCTTGTCAGCCTCCCAATTGCCATGTCAACCTCTAACCCGCCTTGTCCTAGCAAACCGTTGATTGGCTATGTTACCGCTTTGCTCAGCCCCTCTTATAGCGTTGCTAGTTGCAGGTGAAGATTGGAGGCCGTTCCTTGTTGGAACATCTTTTATTTACTTGTTGGGATATCATTATATTGCTATGTTATCTTAATGCATCTATATACTTGGTAAAGGGTGGAAGGCTTGGCCTCTCGCCCTAGTTTCCGTCATATCGGTGTTATGTTCCCGGATTTTGCGTTCCTTACGCGGTTGGGTCATAATGGGAACCCCTTGATATTTCGCCTTGATTAAAGCTTGTCCAGCAATGCCCAACCTTGGTTTTACCATTTTCCACCTAGCCTTTTTCTTTCCCTTGGGTTCTGCAGACTCAAGGGTCATCTTATTTTAACCCCCCCGGGCCAGTGCTCCTCTGAGTGTTGGTCCACCTGTCAGCTACCGGTGGCCACCAGGGGCAACTCTGGGCTGGCCTACCCGTACCTAGGACAATCTGAGTGTGCCCTGAGAAAGAGATATGTGCAGCTCCTATCGGGATTTGTCGGCACATTCGGGCGGTGTTGCTGGTCTTGTTTTAACCTGTCGAATTGTCTTGTTGTACCGGGTTGCCGAGTCTGATCGGTGTGTCTCGGGTGGAGGTCTATTCCTTCGTTGACCGTGAGAGCTTGTCATGGGCTAAGTTGGGACTCCCCTGCAGGGATTGAACTTTCGAAAGCCGTGCCCGCGGTTATGGGCAGATGGGAATTTGTTAATGTCCGGTTGTAGATAACTTGAACCTTAATTAATTAAAATGAATCAACTGAGTGTGTTACCGTGATGGCCTCTTCTCGGCGGAGTCCGGGAAGTGGACACGGTGTTGGAGTTATGCTTGCGCAGGTTGTTCCTCTAGATTCTCGCTCGTGCTTTGCCTCCTCTTCTCGCTCTCTTTTGCGGATAAGTTAGCCACCATACATGCTAGTCACTTGCTGCAGCTCCACATATACTTGCCTTACCCTTCCTATAAGCTTAAATAGTCTTGATCGCGAGGGTGCGAGATTGCTGAGTCCCCGTGGCTCACAGATACTATAATTCCAGATGCAGGTCCAGGTGATTTCGCTCCAGGTGCCG
The DNA here is from genome assembly GCF_003073215.2 of Triticum urartu. Taxonomy (NCBI): domain Eukaryota; kingdom Viridiplantae; phylum Streptophyta; class Magnoliopsida; order Poales; family Poaceae; genus Triticum; species Triticum urartu. The sequence continues at coordinate 232,587,298 of NC_053024.1, read as the reverse complement.
AGTACGAGCTCAAGTGGGAGTTCGACGAGGACTCTCAGCGTTATTATGTTTCCTTTCCCGACGATCAGTAGTGGTGCCTAGTTGGGGTTCGATTCAGGGCCTTGTCGCATGTTGGGTTTTCTTCTATTTTGGCACCGTAGTCGGGCCATGAGTGTTTGTATGATGGATGTTATTTATGTACTTTGATGTGACGTGGCGAGTGTAAGCCAACTATGTATCTCCCCCTTTTATTATATATTACATGGGATGTTGTAATGATTGCCTGACTTGCGACATTGCTTTCAATGCGGTTATGTCTCTAAGTCGTGCCTCGACACGTGGGAGCTATAGCCGCATCGAGGGCGTTACAAGTTGGTATCAGAGCCTTCCCCGACCTTAGGAGCCCCATTGCTTGATCGTTTTTAGCAGCCGAGTTGTGTCTAGAAAAATGTTTTGAGTCTTTAGGAATTATATACCGGAGAGCTTAGGAATTCGTTTTTACTTCCCAGTCTCCTCATCGCTCTGGTAAGGCATCCTGACGTAGAGTTTTGACTCTTCTCTTCTCAAATTTCACTAAATTTTTTTTTAGGATCACGCGAGTATCTTGGATTTGTTCCGATGGCTTATGATGAGAATACTGTCTTGGTGCCTCCTGTCAGGGGTTTAGTGGAAGTGTCCCGGGGAGTTGAGCTCTGAGGTGTTGTCATCATAATTTTATCGTTGCAATTCTGGAATACTTGAGATATGTTCGCCGACATCGAAAATCTCTTTTATGCAGTTCGTTGGTGAGATAACCTCGACGCCACCCAGTACTGGGGCGGGAGTTCGGGAGTATCGCCATAACTTGTATAACGGATGCTTTTCGAAGGTTGAGGTAGATGGTTTCCGAAGGTTTCTTGGTTATGTGTTGAAGGATGGATACAGCTGGATGTAGGATTTGCTAGTTTGGGTGAGATATTATGCTTCCCCTGTATCCCCAACACCTGATTGCATAACCGGAAAAGGTTCGGGAGTTTCATAGGTGGGAATTCTAGTAGCTCTAGTTCTTCTTCCACGGATATTGGTTTGAGATTGGGATTTCTTACCGATTATTCGTTCTTGATCCGTACCTTGTTGATTTATTTCTCTACCTTAATTCTACGTGGCTTCTCAATTTATGGATATGTGACCATTTGAAGAGGAATGCATTCGTTCATTTTGTTCGGATGTGAAGACTATATGTTGCAATTTTCATTCCGTTGGATTCAGCTTCAATATTTATCTGTCTAATGTGCTAACGGTGGTCAACCTCTTCAGGATGGCTCCCGCTAAGAGCACCAGTCAGAACCAGAATCAAGATCCGCCACCGCCTCCACCTCCTCCAGAGGCATGGCAAGCTGTGATGGCCGCAACCAATGCAAACACTCAGCTGATCATGCAAATTCTTCAAGAGCGCAATCAAGGCAGTCAAGGGAATCAAGGCAGCAATCAGAGTCACTTTGCTACACTCAACCAGTTCCTTGCTAACGGGCCAAAGACTTTCAGCAATTGTGTTGAGGCAACCGATGCTGACGATTGGCTTGTGGATCTGTGTAAGCATTTCGAGTGCAGCAACGTCAGGCCTGAGGACTTTGTCAAGTTCGCTTCCTTCCAACTCAAAGATCAAGCTGCAGAATGGTTCCAGCAGTACAAGGATTCCAGAGGTGGACGTGTTATCACTTGGGATGATTTCCGTCGAGATTTCCGAGCTCATCACATTCCGCAGAGCGTGGTTGAAAGCAAGCGTGAGGAATTCCGCAATCCTGAAGCAAGGCTCTTTGTCTGTCTATGACTACAACAAGTTGTTTCAGAAGCTCGCCCGCTTTGCTAAGCAGGACGTCCCTGATGAGAAGAGCATGATATACCAGTTCAGGGGTGGTCTCAGAGAAGAAATTCAGCTCGCTCTTGTTCTCTTTGAACCCGTGAGATACGATGAGTTCTACAACATGGCATTGAAGCAAGAGGCCGCTCAACTGAGGTGTGATGCTTCCAAGAAGCGAGTCAGAGATGCTACTCCTTCTTCCTCTACTCAAGTGGCCAAGCAGCAGAAGTATTGGCTTCCTCCTCCTCCGTTTCGTCAGCCGTATCAGAAGAGCAAAGGTGGCAGTGGTTCTTCCCACCCACCCAACCCTGGCTTTCAGAACAAGACTTTGTCTCAAGCTCCAAGATCGAGTGCTCCGTATCACCGTCCGCTTTCAGAGGTCACGTGCAACAAGTGCCAATAGAAGGGTCACTATGCCAACAAGTGTCTCAACCAGAGGCGTCTTCCTCCTCCTCCTCCTGTGAGATCGGCAAGTACAGTTGTGGTCAAGCATAACCCCAAGCACGCCAAGGTCAACTTGATGAATGCAGCTCAGGCAGAGGATTCGTCAGATGTCATCATGGGTAACCTTCCTGTTACTGATATTCCAGCTAAAGTTCTTTTTAACACTGGTGCATCACATTGTTTCATCTCAAGACCGTTTACATCTAGGCATGAATTGGTTTCGCAAGTTTTGCCTAGTCCATTAGCAGTTGTCTCTCCCAGTAAGCGCATGCATGCTAACTCCATCATTCCGGATGTTACTATCACCTTGGGTGACTACAAGTTTCTGGCTTCTCCAACGGTTCTTGGTGACTCGGATATTGATCTTATTCTCGGGATGGATTAGCTTTCTAAGCACAAGGCTCAGCTTGATTGTGCAGCCAGGCAGATTCAATTAACTCATTCATCTGAGGATGTAATTGTGTTTGCCGCTCGTGATGATACCATCCGTCTATTTTCTCTCAATGAGAAGGGTGAACTGGATGCTATCTCGCAAATTCCAGTCGTTTGGGAATATCAAGACGTCTTTCCAGAAGAGCTTCCAGGAATGCCTCCGCACCGGCCAGTTGAATTCGTTATTGATCTTGAGCCTGGCACGGAACCAGTGTGTAAGCGTCCTTACAAGCTCGGACCTGAAGAGTTGAAGGAGCTGAAGAAGCAACTCGATATTCAAGAAAGAATGGGTCTCATCCGGCCTAGTTCTTCTCCGTGGGGTTGTGGTGTTCTTTTTGTGAAGAAGAAGGATGGAACGGACCGACTTTGTGTTGATTACCGTCCATTGAACAAGAAGACCATCAAGAACAAATACCCACTTCCCAACATCAACGAGCTGTTCGAACAACTCAAAGGTGCCCAAGTATTCTCCAAGCTTGATCTCCGTATGGGTTATCATCAGATTCGAATCCGTGAGCAAGATATTCCCAAGACGGCTTTCAGGACAAGTTATGGTTCATATGAATACACTGTCATGTCTTTTGGCCTCGTCAACGCTCCTCCGACGTTCTCTCGCATGATGAACTTCATCTTCAGCGCCTACACCAATGACTTCGTTTTGGTCTATCTCAACGACATTCTGGTTTTCTCGAAGAACAAGGAAGATCATGCCAAGCACTTGCGTTTGGTACTCGATAAGTTGAGGGAACACCAGTTCTACGCCAAGTTCTCCAAGTGCGAATTTTGGCTCGATGAGGTTCTTTATCTTGGTCATATCATCTCTGCCAAGGGCATTGCCGTGAATCCTGAGAAGGTGTCTGCAATTGTGAATTGGGAACCTCCTCAGAACGTTAAGCAACTCCGTAGCTTCCTCGGTCTCGCAAGCTATTGCCAAAGATTCGTTGAAAACTTTTCTAAGATCGCGAAGCCTCTCTCAAATCTTCTCCAGAAGCACGTCAAGTACGTTTGGTCTCCGGAGTGTGATATTGCTTTCAACACTTTGAAAGAGAAATTGATCACTGCTGCAGTTCTGACTCCGCCTGATGAATCCAAGTCATACGAGGTCTTTTGTGATGCCTCTCTCCAAGGTCTTGGCGCAGTGTTGATGCAAGAGAAGAAAGTTGTTGCTTATACCTCTCGCCAGTTGAAGCCCAATGAGAAGAACTACCCCACTCATGATCTCGAGTTGGCGGCAGTTGTGCATGCTCTTTTGACTTGGAGACATCTCTTATTGGGAAGAAAAGTGGACATTTTCACTGATCACAAGAGTCTCAAGTACATCTTCACTCAGCCTAATCTCAACCTCAGGCAAACTCGATGGGTCGAAATGATTCAAGAGTATAATCCGAGTATCGAGAATACTCCAGGCAAGGCCAATGTGATTGCTGATGCATTGAGCAGAAAGGCTTATTGCAACAGTCTGATTCTCAAGCCTTATCAACCCGAGCTTTGTGAAGCTTTCCGCAAACTTAATCTGCAAGTTGTTCCTCAAGGTTTCCTCGCCAACCTTCAAGTCTCTCCTACCTTGGAAGACCAGATTCGCCAAGCCCAGCTTCTTGATGCTATGGTGAAAAAGGTGAAGATTGGAATTGCCAAGAGTCAACCCAAGTACAAGTGCTACCGCCTTGATGACAAGGATACTCTCTTCTTTGAGGATCGTATTGTCGTGCCCAAAGGTGAACTTCGTAAAGTGATCATGAACGGGGCTCACAATTCTCTCCTCTCCATCCACCCTGGGAGCACGAAGATGTATCAGGACCTTAAGCAGGCTTATTGGTGGACTCGAATGAAGCGCGAGATTGCTCAATTCGTGAATGAATGTGATGTCTGCAGAAGAGTGAAGGCAGAACACCAAAGGCCAGAGGGTCTCCTCCAACCTCTTGCCATTCCAGAATGGAAGTTTGACCATATTGAGATGGACTTCGTGACTGGGTTTCCAAAGTCCAAGCGTGGCAATGATGCTATATTTGTTGTCATCGACAAACTCACTAAAGTGGCTCACTTTCTGCCTATCAAAGAGTCAATCACTGCAGCTTAATTGGCGGAACTCTATACCTCTCGAATTGTCTCTCTGCACGGTATTCCACAAGTGATCTCTTCAGACCGTGGCAGCATCTTTACCTCCAAGTTTTGGGATTCTTTTCAGAAGGCCATGGGCACCAACATCCGCTTCAGCACAGCTTTCCATCCTCAAACTAGCGGTCAAGTCGAGCGTGTCAATCAGATTCTTGAAGATATGCTCAGGGCTTGTGTTATCTCCTTCGGCATGAAGTGGGAGGATTGTCTTCCATATGCTGAATTCTCCTACAACAACAGTTTTCAAGCAAGTTCGGGCAAGGCCCCATTTGAAATTCTGTATGGAAGGAAGTGCCGTACCCCTCTCAACTGGTCTGAAACCGGTGAACGTCAACTTTTGGGAAATGACTTAATCATAGAGGCAGAGGAAATGTGCAAAGTCATTCGAGATAACCTCAAAGCAGCCCAATCCCGCCAGAAGAGCTACTATGATAGCAAGCATCGTGATTTGGCTTTCGAGATCGGAGATCATGTTTACCTCCGCGTCTCTCCTATGAAAGGTACTCGTCGCTTCGATATCAAAGGGAAGCTTGCCCCCAGATACGTGGGACCTTTCAAGATTGTCAGCAAGAGAGGCGATCTCGCCTATCAACTCGAGCTTCCTTCAAACTTTGCAAATGTTCATGACGTGTTCCATGTCTCTCAGCTTCGAAAGTGCTTCAAGACTCCTGACCGCACCATCAACTTTGAGGACATTGAGCTCCAAAGAGATCTCTCTTATCGTGAGCACCCAGTGGCTATTCTTGAAGAGACTGAATGCAAGACTCGCAACAAGTCAATCAAATTCCTCAAAGTCAAGTGGTCACACCATTCCGACCGTGAAGCTACCTGGGAACGCGAGGATCACCTCCGTACTGAGTACCCGGCGTTCTTTCAGTCCTAGATCTCGGGACGAGATCCTTCCGTAGTGGTGGAGTGTTGTAACACCCCGGATATGACTTTCCCAATATGTACTCCAACTCTTGCCGTTTCCGGCGTTAAGTTATTTTATTTTCTCGGGTTCGGGTTTTTGTCTCCGTGTGTTGTTGTCGTTGTCATGCATCTCATATCATGTCATCATGTGCATTGCATTTGCATACGTGTTCATCTCATGCATTCGAGCATTTTCCCCGTTGTCCGTTTTGCATTCCGGCGCTTCGTTCTCCTCCGGTGGTCATTTCTACCTTTCTTTTGTGTGTGGGGATTAAACATTTCCGGATTGGACCGAGACTTGCCAAGCGGCCTTGGTTTACTACCGGTAGACCGCCTGTCAAGTTTCGTACCATTTGGACTTCGTTTGATGCTCCAACGGTTAACCGAGGGACCGAAAAGGCCTCGTGTGTGTTGCAGCCCAACACCCCTCCATTTTGGCCCAAAACCCACCTAAACCCTCTCTATCATCTAGAGCGTTCGATCACGATCGCGTGGCCGAAAACCGCACCTCATTTGGACTCTTCTAACTCCCTCTATGCCTATATAAAGACCCCCCATTCGAAATCACGGACGAAACCCTAGAAAAACTCCACCCGCCGCCGTCGGACGAAATCCGGACGGCCGGACATGTCCGCCCCGCTCCCCCTCGGCCAATCTCCATGCGACACCTGTCCCTGGGCCGGTCCCCACATCGCGCCGACCGCGGGGGCCCGTTAGGCCCGTGGTCGGCCCTCGCGCCGCCCGACTCGGGCCGAGGCGCCCCGACCGCGCCGCCTCCCATCTTCCCCGCGACCGGCGCCTCTTCTCCTGGCCGGCCGCCGCGCCGTCATTGCCGGCCGCCACCGCGCCGACCGCTCGCCGGCCGAACCTCGCCCCGCCGCCGCAGCAAGCTCGTCGCGCTACCCTGCGCCGACGACCTCCTCCGCCGTCGCCCGACGACCTCCTCCGCCGTCCCCGTTCACCTCCGGCCCGGTTCCGGCCCCGGCGACCCCAAGCTCCGGCGACAACAACGAACTCCGGCGCCCGAGCTGCTACAGTGCGTGTGCGCCAAATCTGGATTCGGAGCTACAGTAACCCTAGGGTTGACCTTGATTTTTCCTAAGTCTGCATATTATTTTGCATTCTTGTTCATGCCGTAACTTCGCATCCGTAACTCCGTTTTGGGCATATGGCATATCAAAATGTTTGTCTCAGAGAGTAAATCATTTCTTTCCATTGCATCATTTTCATTTGAGTTCATCTTGATGCCCGAAATGCTGTTAGAAGAGTGCTACTTGAGATAATTGTCAGATCTGCTACTCCATTTAGAGATTTGTCAATTTTGCCATGATTAATGTGTGCATGATATGCCCATGAGCTCTACATATGTTTTGTTAAGGGTTTTGCCATCTTTCCAGAGGTGTAACCCATGTATTTTTGTGATGTGTGTGGTGACTAGCACGAGCTTGCAAAGTGAGGCACTTGGTAATGCTGATTTCAGGGACTTAGCATTTCCACTAAGTCCTTGACCTGTTTATCTCATATGGCGATATGTTCATGTTGTTTCCTAGTGATCCGTGCCTCTTTTGAGGATGATCAGTAAGGATGTTTTGTTGACTTGTAGTGCTCTATCCATCCATGTCTTTGTTTGCAATTTTGGAGCACCCTAGCTTGAGTCAATCGAGCTCTACTTTTGATACTTCGTGAATCTGGGCAGATTGTCTACTTGTTAGCGATTTTGCCGAGGATGTTGTAGTTGATCCGTGCATGCTATGCTATTGTTCTTGCCATGTCTAGCTTGAATTTTGTGTATTCTTGATGGGTGTATGCTTAGATTATCATGACTTGCTCCGTAGTGAGTGCATCGAGCTCGTAAACATGCCTACTTGATAGCTGTTTTCAGCATGCTCCAGTTTTCACTAAGTCTGAGAACTGATTATGTTTTTGCCATATTCACATGCCTGCAATTGTATTTTCTGATCCCTTTTGGCTCAAGGTCACTAAGGTACTTTTGTTAATCTCTTTGAGTAGCTCCATGACATGCTTTACCTTGCCATGTTCAGGTCTTGTAGCATATAGTTTTGTTGCTCCGAAGAGTGCTATGTGATCTGAAATTCCAGACAAGTGTTAATTTCACTAAGTCTGAAATTTGTTTTTACCATATGCATTTTTGCCATGCTTGTTTGAACCTGTTAATGGATGAATTGGTCGTAGCTCAGTGCTAGACTTTTGTTAAGCATCTTGAATGCATCCCTGCCATATATTTTATTGTCATGTTTGGGTGCTGTAGCTTGTTCATCTCTTTGCATTTAGATGGCTACTTGCTGTAAATCGCAGGCCGGTGTCATATTTGAATCGCTTGCCATTTCCAAACCGTAACTCCGATTCCGTTGTTCTTTATATCGTTTTCAAGCGATTTCATCTCATCTTTCCAGTGGCACACTTGGATTTCCAAGTTGAGGCCAGGTTCATGCATCCCTTGTCGAATCTTGCATATGCATCCCGCATTGCATCCCGCATAGCATACCATCTTTGCATCATATTGTTTGAGCTTTGCACGTGGTTGATTGTGTTCCATTTGTTTGTTTGTCTTGTTTGGGTAGAGCCGGGAGACGAGTTCGCTAACGAGGAGCCCGTTGAGTTTGCTTTCGAGGATCCAGTCAACTCTGAAAACTTTGCAGGCAAGATGATCATACCCTCGAAATCACTACTATCTTTGCTTTGCTAGATGCTTGCTCTTTTGCTATGCCAATGCTACGATGCCTACCACTTGCTTTCAAGCCTCCCAAATTGCCATGTCAAACCTCTAACCCACCATGTCCTAGCAAATCGTTGATTGGCTATGTTACCGCTTTGCCCAGCCCCTCTTATAGCGTTGCTAGTTGCAGGTGAAGATTGGAGACTGTACCTTGTTGGAACATTTATTTACTTGTTGGGATATCATTATATTATCTTGTTATCTTAATGCATCTATATACTTGGTAAAGGGTGGAAGGCTCGGCCTCTCGCCTAGTGTTTTGTTCCACTCTTGCCGCCCTAGTTTCCGTCATATCGGTGTTATGTTCCCGGATTTTGCGTTCCTTACACGGTTGGGTGATAATGGGAACCCCTTGATAGTTCGCCTTGATTAAAGCTTTTCCAGCAATGCCCAACCTTGGTTTTACCATTTTCCACCTAGCCTTTTTCTTTCCCTTGGGTTCTGCAGACTCAAGGGTCATCTTATTTTAACCCCCCCGGGCCAGTGCTCCTCTGAGTGTTGGTCCACCTGTCAGCTGCCGGTGGCCACCAGGGGCAACTCTGGGCTGGCCTACCCGTACCTAGGACAATCTGAGTGTGCCTTGAGAAAGAGATATGTGCAGCTCCTATCGGGATTTGTCGGCACATTCGGGCGGTGTTGCTGGATTAGTTTTAACCTGTCGAAGTGTCTTGAAAGAACCGAGATACCGAGTTTGATCGGAACGTCTTGGGAGGAGGTCTATTCCTTCGTTGACCGTGAGAGCTTGTCATGGGCTAAGTTGGGACTCCCCTGCAGGGATTTGAACTTTGAAAGCCATGCCCGCGGTTATGGGCAGATGGGAATTTGTTAATGTCCGGTTGTAGATAACTTTGAACCTTAACTAATAAAATGAATCAACTGAGTGTGTTACCGTGATGGTCTCTTCTCGGCGGAGTCCGGGAAGTGGAACACGGTGTTGGAGTTAATGCTTGCGCAGGTTGCTCTCTAGTTTCTCGCTTCGAGCTTTGCCTCCTCTTCCTCGCTCTCTTTGCGAACCGGATAGCCACCATATTGCTAGTCGCTTGCTGCAGCTCCATATTTACCTTGCCATACCTATAAGCTTAAATTAGTCTTGATCGCGAGGGTGCGAGATTGCTGAGTCTGTGGCTCATAGATTACTATTACACCAGATGCAGGGCCTGATGATTCCGCTCCAGGAGACACGCTCGAGCTCAAGTGGAGTTCGACGAGGACTCTCAACGATACTACGTGTCTTTCCCTGATGATCAGTAGTGGTGCCCAGTTGGGGGTGATCGGGACCGTGTCGCATGTTGGGTTATCTTTTATTTTGGCGCCGTAGTCGGGCCATGAGTGTTTGGATGATGTAATGTTATTTTTGTACTTGATTGACGTGGCGAGTGTAAGCCAACTATGTTATCTCCCGCTTTTATTATACTATATGACATGGGATGTTGTGAAGATTGCCTACTTGCGACATATGCCTTCAATGCGATTATGCCTCTAAGTCGTGCCTCAACATGGGAGATATAGTCGCATCGAGGGTGTTACAGCCAAACAATCAAAGCAACAAATGGATGTCCTTGAATGAGTGAAATATGCAACCAACATGCTCACACAATAAGATGACAAATGAAATATGTGACAAAGCATGCACAAACACTCTAGCATCTATCAAGCAATTTGGCGATGACTAGGTCATCTATATATGAGTATATTGACTTAGGAGTCAAGTGAGAACATTTGATCGTAGGTCATACTCATCGTTTAAGCACAAGTGGGGTTGCCACTTTTACATAAAGCATTGTTGTGTTCACACCATTAGAGTTGCTTTAGCTCAATTGATTAGAGTAAAGTTCCCCCTAGATGTGATATCCCCCCTAAGAGGGATGAACTAACCTTGGGTTTTGTCGATGATGACTTCATGTAGGTGCTGAAGATGTAGATGCTCAATGTTGATGTAGATCCTTTGGAGCAATCCTTTGGAGTGAGTTGCAGTTTCAATACCTACACGGGTTAGTCCCACAAGGAACAAACAAGGATATCCATAGACATAGAGTGATATTCACATGAGATGATCTCCATGAATGCATTAGGTTACCTTGTCCCTTGTCTTACCAACAAGAGGGTTTGTGACTCCTTGAACTAGTGCAAGATATGAAAGTTGTTTGCACTTGTCTTCGCGAAAATGATATGAGTGAAGTGTGTTGGCGGAGTCACCCTCAAGAACTCTCTAGTTCTTCTTCTTCAGGGTCCACACCATCTTGATGGGAATCCTTGGAGTTGTAGTCGTACTTTATGAAGTAGAACTTGATGTAGTCTTGGGAACCCACTTGACCAAGGCTTTGGGAGCTTCTTCAAATGCATCAATCTCCTCTTGAAGCTTGTCCTTGCCTTTTAGCTTGTGGTCTTGTGGTGGAAGATCATCTTGAGCTTGTGTTCCTTGGAGAGAAGTAGGATCATACTTCTCTTGTTGAGGAACAAACTTCGTCTTGGGGTATTGATCTTCTTCCCACTCAACTCCATTGGCATTGAACTTTCGTTCAAAACCAACACCTTGATTCTTCCAGTGTCTTCCTTGCTTGCGTACAATTTTCTCAAATTGCTTACTTCCGGCAAGGCTCTTGTAAACACCTTTCTCTATAATTCCCTTCAATAAGCTATTTTCTTGCTCAAGTATAACTTTTCTAAGAGAATCATTAGTGGAATCAAGAGAACTACTAGAAGCAACATCATTGAGTTTAGCATGATTATTGTTACTACTAGAAGAAGAGTCTTTCTTACTCTTGTTGCTAGATTTAACTTGTGGCATGTAAGTAGACAAAAGTAAATGATTGGCAATGTAAGAAGAACTTTTCTTGCGAAGATCATCATTGATCGCCTTTAAGAACTCATGCTCTTGCTTAAGGTTGAGCTTTTCAAAGCGTAGCTTCTCATGAGTCTTTAAAAGCTCTCGATGATTTTCCAAGGTAGTTTCATGAGCTAACTTAAGAGTGTTTAGCTCTTTAGCTAGACGCTCAATCTCCTTCTTATCATCGTCATTTGTTTTGTCTTGATTAGCATGATTAATAGCAAGTTCATCATAGTTTTCATCACTAGAATTGTCAACAAGTAAATCATCATCACCTAGCAAGTCATCTTCACCACTATTGAAATCAACATACCCGGGGTGTGATACCTTTGGGCCTTTAGCCATGAAGCATCTTCCACTTCCTTCATTTGGTGACTCAAATATGTCGTAGGAGTTGGTTGACACAAGTGCTAGACCGGCAACACCTTCATCTTGAGTATATTCGGAGTCGGAGTGATAACTTCTCTCGGAGTGATCGTTGGAGTCGGAGCCGGATACCCATTCACCAACGTGAGCTTGATGTCTTCGTTTTGTGTAGCCCATTGATGATTTGTCCTTCCTTTCTGAATCCTTGATTCTCCGTGATGTTCTTCGTTCATAACGGTCATCTCTACTCCTTCTCTCTCTTGGTGGTGATTCTTCTCTACTACTCCTTCTTTTGGGAGAACCTTCTCTTCTTTTGTAGGGAGCCGTACACTCATTGGAGTAGTGTCCGGGTCTTCAACAATTGTAGCAATTACGTTCACGACTTGAAGATCTTTTGTCATTATAGGACCTTGACTTGGAACTTCTTTCCTTTCTTCTACTCTTGTAGAACTTGTTGAAGTTCTTCACCATTAGGCTCAATTCTTTATTGAAGTTCTGTTTCTCACTTGATGATGTGGGAGCATCACATGAGGCTTTGTAAGCACCACTTGACTTGTTGTGAAGCTCTTCCTTATCCTTGAGTGACATCTCATGAGCAACAATCCTTCCAATGACTTCCGTTGGCTTGAGATCTTTGTAATTGGGCATCATTTGGATCAATGTGCACACGGTATCATATTTTCCATCCAAGGCTCTTAGGATCTTCTTGATGATGAATCTATCGATCATCTCTTCGCTTCCTAAGCCGGCAATCTCATTTGTGATGAAAGCAAGCCTAGAGTACATTTCAGCGACACCTTCACCATCCTTCATTTTGAACTTGTCAAGTCAACTTTGAAGCACATCCAATTTGGATTCCTTGACGGAGTCGGTACCTTCGTGCATATCAATCAAAGTATCCCAAATTTCCTTTGCATTCTCGAGACGGCTGATTTTGTTGAATTCTTCGGGGCACAATCCGTTGAAAAGAATATCACAAGCTTGAGCATTGTATTGCAGCATCTTCAACTCTTCCGCGCTAGCCTCACGGTTCGGTTCCCTCCCATCAAAGAATTCACCTTGCAAGCCAATACACACAATAGCCCAAACGGCGGGGTTATGTCCAAGAATATGCATTTTCATCTTATGCTTCCAACTAGCAAAATTAGTACCATCAAAATAAAGACCTCTACGGTGGTAATTTCCCTCACTAGACGCCATACTCTCCTAGGTTGTGAAACCAAGGCTATGATCACCAAAGCTATGGAAATCAAGGCAAATGGAGACCAAAGCTCTGATACCACTTGTAGGGTCGAAAGTATGTCTAGAGGGGGGGTGATTAGACTACTTGACCAAATAAGAATCTAGCCTTTTGCCAATTTTAATTCTTGGTAGATTTTAGCAACTTAGCACAAGTCAAGCAAACAACCTACACATGCAATTCTAAGAGTATAGCAGCGGAATGTAAAACAATTGCATAAGAAGGTAAAGGGAGGAGTTTGGAGGGAGCAAACGCAACGTAGACACGGAGATTTTTGGCGTGGTTCCGATAGGTGGTGCTATCGTACATCCACATTGATGGAGACTTCAACTCACGAAGGGTAACGGTTGCGTGAGTCCACAGAGGGCTCCACCCACGAAGGGTCCACGAAGAAGCAACCTTGTCTATCCTACCATGGCCATCGCCCACGAAGGACTTGCCTCACTAGGGTAGATCTTCACGAAGTAGGCGATCACCTTGCCCGTACAAACTCCTTGGTTCAGCTCCACAATCTTGATGGAGGCTCCCAAGTGACACCTAACCAATCTAGGAGACACCACTCTCCAAAAGGTAATAGATGGTGTGTTGATGATGAACTCCTTGCTCTTGTGCTTCAAATGATAGTCTCCCCAACACTCAGCTCTCTCTCATAGGATTGGATTTGGTAGAAAGATGATTTGAGTGGAAAGCAACTCGAGGAAGGCTAGAGATCAAGATTTGTGTGGTAGGAATGGAATATCTTGACCTCAACACAAGTGTAGGTGGTTCTCTCTCAGAAAATGTATGTTGGAAGTGTAGGCATGTTCTGATGGCTCTCTCCATGAATGAAGAGTGGGTGGAGGGGTATATATAGCCTCCACACAAAATCTAACCGTTACACACAAATCACCAAACTCGGTGGGACCGAATCATACAACTCGGTCACTGATTTAGTTCATAATGTGACCATTAGGGTTTTCGATGGGACCGACATGTCAACTTGGTGGGACCGATATCATTAGGGTTAGGGCATAACATAATCTTGGTGAGACTGATTACACAAACTCGGTGAGACCGATTTTGGTAATAGACTAGCCAGAGAGTTGGTCAGGCAATCTCGGTGGGACCAAATCTCTCTCTTGGTAGAACCGAAACGTTACGAAAGGGAAACAGAGAGTTTGCATTGCAATCTCAGTGGTACCGATCGCTCATCTCGGTTGGACCAAAACTTTACGAAGGAAAACAGAGAGATTACAATCCCATCTCGGTGAGACCAAGATCCCTATCAGTGGGACCGAAAAGACTAGGGTTTGTGGCAGTGGCTATGTCAAGTGAACTCGGTGGCGCCGGATAGATCAAATCGGTGGGGCCGAGTTTGACTTTTGGTTTGGGATATATTTGGATATGAGAAAGTGGTTGAGGGTTGTGGAGCATATCACTAAGCACTTTGAGCAAGAACATCATTAAGCAACACCTCATACCCTCTTAATAATATTGGCTTTTCCTATGGACTCAATGTGATCTTGGGTCAATAAAAATGAAATGTAGAGTCTTGTGCTTTGAGCTTGAGCTAATTCTTTTGTCCTTAGCATTTTGAGGGGTCCACTTTCTAATCCATGCCATGCCAATCATTGAGCTTTTCCTGAAATATTTATCTTCAAGTAGCATTAGCTCAATGAGCTATATGTTGTTAGGAATTACCAAAACCACCCGGGGATAGTTGCACTTTCAATGACACTTAAGCACAGAGACTACGGCCCATTGGGATCGGGTCTGTACAAGATGGTATCAGAGCACACGCTGACTGTAGGACGGGCCACTAGGAAAAAGCCACAGGATACTCTTCTCTACTCATTTCTAACTCTTCCCCATTTCTACTCTATAGATGGCGGACCCAAGGAACAAGTTCACTCAACCAGATGATGACACCCCTTTCGGACGACACTTGAAGGAAGTCACTAGCTACCTGAACATCGGCATACCAAGCTTCACCGGAACCTTCTCCGCCACTTTACTAGAAGAGGAGCGTTGGACGATTCAAGTTCGTGTTCCAGGAAGGACGTTCGTGCCAGTTACTGAAAGTGCGTTATATCGACTAGAGGGGGGGTGAATAGGCGATTTTTATGAAAGTCTTCAAAAGGTGAGAGTTGTGAAGACAAACAGTGAAGATCATGCCTATTACTATGCAGCGGAAGTTAGATTACACTAGGCCAGCCATGGTCATGTATTCAATAGAGTGAAAGCGCAATGACAAACAGCTTCAGTGTAATAAGGATCAGGTAGGAAGAAGTTATGAAGCCGAACAGATCATACATTCATGTTGTGAAGACAAAAGATAAAGCAAGCATGCAATGGCTTCACAATGAATAACTGTAAGTGAAAGGAAGTGAAGATGAAACCAGTGACACGTTGAATACAATGATTTGTTGGACCAGTTCCAGTTGCTGTGACAATTGTACGTCTGGTTGGAGCGGCTAGGTATTTAAACCAAAGGACACACAGTCCCGGACACCCAGTCAAGGACACTTAGTCCAAGACACCCAGTCCTCACCGTTTTCTCCTTGAGCTAAGGTCACACAGACCTCGCCCAATCACTCAGGTAAGTCTTCAAGGTAGACTCCCAAACCTTCACAGACTTCGTTCACTGGCAATCCACAATTTCTCTTGGATGCTCAGAACGCGATGCCTAACCGTCTGGAGGATGCACAGTCCTCAAGTGTAATAAGTCTTCAAATCACACAGACACGAAGACTTAAGTGATGCCCAATTTACTCTGGATCTGGGTGGTTAGGGCTTTTCTCCTCACTGGGAATTTTTCTTTCAAAGGCTTCGAGGTGGGTTGCTCTCAAACGACAAAAGCCGTGCACTGAAATCTGAGCAGCCAACCATTTATGGTTGTGGGGGTGGACTATTTATAGCCACTTGGCAACCCGACCTGATCTGTCCAAAATGACCCTGGGTCACTAAGGAACTGACACGTGTACCAACGGTCGAATTTTGAACTCACACGGCAACTTTACTTGGGCTACAAGTAAAGCTGACTTGTCTGGCTCTGGACAAGATTTTCTCTCAAAGTCTTCGCTCGAAGACATAGGATTTGAATTAGGCATCACTACAGTCATTCTGACTGGTTCTTTTGGACCCCACTTAACAGTACGGTGATTCCTATGACACTACATAAATGAAATAAAACTACGAAGGATCTAAGTCTTCGAGTTCCATAAGCTTCATAGGGAGTCTTCTCATGTCATTGTCTTCAATATGAATATCTTCATAAACCACCATTGTCTTCAATGTCTTCGTACATTTTTAGGGGTCATCTCTGGTAATAAAACCGAATCAATGAGGGACTTCTACATGTGTTTTCCTGCAATTCTCACAAACACATTAGTCCCTCAACTAGGTTTGTCGTCAATACTCCAAAACCAACTAGGGGTGGCACTAGATGCACTTACAGTTACCGAGCCCATCGAGTTTTCCTTTGATGCACCAACCTGGAGTTTAGGAAAGAGCATGGCCGCCCACATCGCTATTGGACGCATAGGCGAGGTGTATAACCAGGATCTTAAGGACACCATTTACCAGACATGTGGACGCCGAGATGAGCAATGGGAGATAATTCGCACCAGGAAGGATAGATCCATTGCAGCCTACATACAGGAGTTGAACCAGCACATTCGACGCTATGAGAACCAGTTGTGCGCCAACATGATAGACACAAAGAAGGTGATGACCCGGAACATGGAGCTGGAGGATGAACTCAAGTCTACACACGATGGTTATGAAGAAGAAATTGTTGTACTACTGGAGAAGAATGAAGACCTGAAGAAGAAGCTAGGGATATTCATGGGGGATCTTGAACCTGGAGTGGACATTCATTCAGAGGATTACATCATACTAGACGACACAGACTCCGACCTTGATAGATTCATCATCAAGCCAGCAATCTCATTTGTGATGAGAGCAAGCCTAGAGTACATTTCAGT
This sequence comes from Triticum urartu, assembly GCF_003073215.2. Lineage (NCBI taxonomy): Eukaryota > Viridiplantae > Streptophyta > Magnoliopsida > Poales > Poaceae > Triticum > Triticum urartu. Next base: position 232,570,441 of record NC_053024.1, on the reverse strand, counting down.
GACACCTTCACCATCCTTCATTTTGAACTTGTCAAGTTGACTTTGAAGCACATCCAATTTGGATTCCTTGACGGAGTCACGTGCATATCAATCAAAGTATCCCAAATTTCCTTTGCATTCTCAAGACGGCTGATTTTGTTGAATTTTTCGGGGCACAATCCGTTGAAGAGGATATCGCAAGCTTGAGCATTGTATTGCAGCATCTTCAACTCTTTCGTGGTAGCTTCACGGTTCGGTTCTCTCCCATCAAACAATTCACCTTGCAAGCAAATACACACAATAGCCCAAATGGCGGGGTTATGTCCAAGAATGTGCATTTTCATCTTATGCTTCCAACTAGCAAAATTAGTACCATCACAGTAAGGACCTCTACGGTGGTAATTTCCCTCGCTAGACGCCATACTCTCCTAGGTTGTGAAACCAAGGCTATGATCACCAAAAGCTATGAAAATCAAGGCAAATGGAGACCAAAGCTCTGATACCACTTGTAGGATCGAAAGTATGTCTAGAGGGGGTGATTAGACTACTTGACCAAATAAAAATGTAGCATTTTCCCAATTCTGAGTTTTGGCTGATTTTAGCAACTTAGCACAAGTCAAGCAATCAACCTACACATGAGAGTATACCAGCGGAATGTAAAACATTGCATATGAAGGTAAAGGGAGGAGTTTGGAGGGAGCAAACGCAATGTAGATATGGAGATTTTTGATGTGGTTCCGATAGGTGGTGCTATCGTACATCCACGTTGATGGAGACTTCAACCCACGAAGGGTAACGGTTGCACGAGTCCACGAAGAAGCAACTTTGTCTATCCCACTATGGCCTTCGCCCACGAAGGACTTGCCTCACTAGGGTAGATCTTCACGAAGTAGGCGATCTCCTTGCCCGTACAAACTCCTAGGTTCAACTCCATAATCTTGACGGAAGCTCCCAAGTGACACCTAACCAATCTAGGAGACAACACTCTCCAAAAGGTAATAGATGGTGTATTGATGATGAACTCCTTGCTCTTGTGCTTCAAATGATAGTCTCCCCAACACTCAACTCTCTCTCACAGATTTGGATTTGGTGGAAAGATGATTTGAGTGGAAAACAACTTGGAGAAGGCTAGAGATCAAGATTTTTGTGGTTAGAATGGAATATCTTGGTCTCAACACATGAGTAGGTGGTTCTCTCTCAGAAAATGTATGTTGGAAGTGTGGGCACGTTCTGATGGCTCTCCTTGCTAATGAAGGAAGGGTGGAGGGGTATATATAGCCTCCACACAAAATCTAACCGTTACATACAAATCACCAAACTCGGTGGGACCGAATCATGAAACTCGGTCAGACCGATTTAGTTCAAAATGTGAACATTAGGATTTTCGGTGGGACCGACATGATCAACTCGGTGGGACCGATTTCATTAGGGTTAGGGCATAACGTAATCTCGATGATACCGATCACATAAACTCGGTAGGACCGATTTCTGTAATAGGCAAACAGAGAATTGGTCAGGCAAACTCGATGGGACCGATTCGCTCATTTCGGTTGGACTGAAATGTTACAAAAGGGAAATAGAGAGTTTGCATTGCGAATTCAGTGGGACTGGTCGCTCATCTCGGTTGGACCAAAACGTTACGAAGGGAAACAGAGAGTTTGCAATCCCATCTCGGTGAGACCGAGATCCCTATCGGTGAGACCGAAGTGACTAGGGTTTCTGGCAGTGGCTATGTCAAGTGAACTCGGTGGCACCGGATAGATCAAATTGGTAGGGCCGAGTTTGAATTTTGGTTTGGGACATTTGTGGATATGAGAAAGTGGTTGAGGGCTTTTGGAGCATATCACTAAGCATTTTGAGCATGCAAGCCATTAAGCAACACCTCATCCCCTTTTAATAGTATTGGCTTTTCCTATAGACTCAATGTGATCTTGGATCACTAAAATGAAAATGTAGAGTCTTGAGCTTTTGAGCCAATATATGTCCTTAGCATTTTGAGGGGTCCACATTCCTAATCCATGCCATGCTAATCATTGAACTTTCTGAAATGGTCATTTTGAAATAGCATTAGTTCAATGAGCTATATATTGTTAGGAATTATCAAAACCACTCGAGGATAGTTGCACTTTCAAAATCGTTTTGAATAAACGGATCTACGAAAAAGGAAAAACTTACAGGTTGCGACAAGTGACGCACATGCAGCACGCCACTTGTCACAACCGAGGAAGATGAGAATGATCTTTGCAATGAGTACTTCTCAATTAGTGGATTCGTGCATCGATCCATCATGATGGCATTCTCATAAAACAATCCCATCGTGATCGCTTCTTCATCTTTGAACTGCCGCTCCCTAATCTTGCCGCTTCCGCTGTAACAGGCTGCTGACTGCTCTTGCCGCCTTGTGTTGTGCCGCCGTTGGCCCGCCTTGCTCATGCCATCCAGCTGTCTGTGAGACTGCGATGGTGCTACAACGCAAGTTCATCGAACACCGTCCTCTCAGTCTTTCAAAAATATGTACATGATTCATTCATCCCAATTTTAGTATATTATCGTGGAGTTCGTCCAAGGCCCCTCCGAAACATAGAGTCGGCCCTGCATCTGATCTCGGTGAACAGTAAATAAAATTAAAAATCTTTACCTAACGGGAGGATTGTTTCTTCATTTTTTTTCATTTACGGTGGGACCTAGAAAATTTTTGTACGTCCCAGGCGTTTCCTCGTGCGGGCGTTTTCTTGTTCTCCCGATTGGTTTCTGTCAAAAAAATATCAGAGGACACACAGGGCAGCAATGGGTAGGCCCATTAGCGTACAAACAGCCCGCACCAGTAATAAAATTCAAGAAAAAATACTACACCACGAGGAATGGAATGCAGCCGCTCATGCTAGCTCGCTCAGAATGCTAGACACTAGACTAAACAAGATTTGGTGTTTAATTAGCAGCACAAAATTTAAAATTAAGCTCACAGTTGTGCCAGATACGGAGAGGAAAAGGGTTTTTCTGAAAAAGTGAATCTATTTTAGAACACGAAAATTTTGCAAAGTTGGTAATAAAAAAATTAAACTCAAACATTTTTTAAATAACAATATTTGTATTTATTGTTTTTGAAACCCGAGTATCTTTTAAAACACAAACAAGTTTTAAAAACTAGGAGGTACTTTTGTGATTATTTTTCGAATTTGCAAACATTTTTAAAACACAAATATTTTTTGAGCTTTAAATTTGAAACGGCAAACCTTTTTTTAAACAAGATTTTTTTAAAAAAAACTGGGAGGAACTGTAGCTAAATTGTTTTAATCTATACCTATTAATAAAACTTGATGAGTTTTTTAAATACGCCCACCTGATTCATTGTTTTAGTTTAATTTATTAAACTAGGGATATGGAAAGAATCTTTTTCTCTGTCACGTCTTCACGTACGACCAGTCTCACTCGGCCGAGTGACTCCTGTCAAAATACACGAGGAGTCCAACTAAGATTTCATGGTCTATCTTACACAAACTACTCAATTTACATAATGACACGAACATATATTATGTGCAGTGCTTTTCCTTATTATATTAGTCAGATGATAAAAAAAAACTTTGTTCAACCCTCTTGATCTTCGTCGAACATGAAGACGGCTCAACAATCCTATTGGACCTGGCTAACCTTGGTTAGTGACAACTGGTGCTGCGACCACCGGCGACGAGGACGACAAAGATGACAAGCGGAAATATGTGTGTGGTGTTATATTGAAATGGATGATGTGGACCTGAGGATGAGGTATTAGTCATGTTTATTATGTTATGGGCATGGGGGTGAGGTCCTTACCCATGCTCAATGGGTAAGGGCATGTGAGGGTTGTTTTCTCCCGTTGCAACGCACGATCATATTTGCTAGTATTGAAAAAATTAAAAAAATCCTAAGTTTTTATTGCATGAAAAATGTTTGAGTGCGTGAGGTCTGCGCCTATTCATCGCCTTCAAACATCGTATCTCTCATCAAAACAAACAAAATCGGTCTATAAACTATTCCACAAACCCTTTTTTTTTGCTGGGAGCTATTCAGATGCCTGAACGCATCGAAAATTGGTACGGACATCACACACTCAAAACTTCTTTTATAAGATTTTTTTTCTGAAATTTTCTAGTTCACAGGTAGGAGCAGGTGAGCCCGGCAGCTAAGTTTACGTAATCTGGAAATGCTCGCGTGCTTCCTTGTTGTTATAGTCCTGTCGAGAGTATGCAAATTGCGTATCATAGTTTTATAGAACAAGAGAAAATTAGTACATGACATCTATCACTTGCTGCAAACAACAAGCGTAGCACAACACCACATCCGGCTATCTTCAGGATAGTCACACACGACAACGCAACTACAACACGGAAAAACCTGCCCAAAACTGAAAACCTCGCCGCGTCTTGATCGACACCGAACACCTCCGAAGAACAACAACTCCAGCTTTCTTTGAATTCATCCACGATGACCATGCATAACGCCGAAGGAGAGCGGTCAGGGCCATGACGAACACCGGAGGAGCGCCAACAGGAAACTCAGTCTCCTGGCAATCACTAATGACCCATGATGAGGAGAACGACACCCGCGGGTGCCATCGACGCCGGCCGGCCAAAACCGGACAAGATTTTCATCCATAATGTTGCGCATCTCCACTCCGAAGAGGTACCGGGCAGCACCGTTCCTGAAGCCTCGCACCGCCGTCACCACAGCAAATCCGCCGAAGCCGCGTAGCCGTGGTCCAACACCACCCGCACTGCCGAGAGAGCACGAACCAGACCTCCACCAACATCGTCATCGAGAAGCAACCACATCCTCCAAGCGGAGCAAAAGCCAGATCCGCTCCATCAACCTTCATCGACATCGAGAGACTGCCGCCAGATTGGATCTGGCCCACCCCTCCATCGGGGCATCGCCGCGATCCCCTCACACGGAGGCGGCCGGAAGCCCGCTACATGCCAGGACACCTTCCTGTCAGGGCCATCTCGGCGTCGCCGCCACCATGGCTGATCCAACGCCGCCGCCACCGCCGTTGCTGGCGCTCCACCTGCAGCCACCTACCAGTAGTGCTCCTCGCCAGGATCCGGCAAACGCCCTCGTCGTGTCCCCGCTGTGCCTCCAAACCTCCACCAAACAGTCGGCACCACCCCACCAAGCACACTGCAACCACCAACACCACCACGGTGCCCAGCAGTAGTCAGCCTTGGCGACACCACAAGGCGAGGAACCAAAGGCGAGAGCTTCCCTACCGCCATCACCTGCACCATGCAGAGATGACCGGCCAAGCGGCACGAACATCACCACCGAAGCCAGATCCGGCAACACCAAGCTAGATCTGACGTCCCAATGCACCACAACTGCTGCGGCTCTTCTAGCCGCACCTGGACGAGAACATGAGCAACACGTCTCCCTTCTAGCCGCGCCAGAACCCTTCTAGCGCGCCAGATCGAGAGCACGAGCACACCGCCGCCTTTCAAGTCGCGCCAGATCGGCAGCCCGCAACTGCCGCCTTGAAGCTCCTTTCCCCGAGTCACTCCCCATCCAAGCCGACCACCGCGTCGTTGAAGGAGCCCGAGGCCAACTCCCCGACGCCGACGAACCGCCTGAGCAACTCGCCGTCCAGGGACCGCGCACTGCACCGGCCGGATCCCTGCCAACCAAGTCGGGCGGGGAAGGAATCCGCCGCCGCAGATAAGGTCGCGCGAGGGAGAAAACCCCGCCGCCGCCGCCGACCATCGGACCTTTGCCCAGCGGCGTCACCTGGCGGTGGCGAGGGGGGCGGGGAGAGGAGGTGTGGTGGGCGGCGACAGGCTAGGGTTCATCCGTGTCGCCCCCATGGGAGCGACGCGGACGCGAGGCTCTGATGGGCTAATTTCGAGGGGGGAGGGGGGGTCCAGGTCGTTGCCACTGTCTTGTCATAACCAGAAACAAAAATTGAGCCCTCCTTTGATTCAAAGGATTTCACTGGAATTTTGAAAGATTAGAATCCTTGTGAATTTTTTCTATGTTGGTTGTTTGATATAGGACTAAATCCTATATGAAAAGGATTCATTTGTACTACATTCCAAAGGAATTTTAGCATCCACTAAAATATTTTGAAAAAATCATTTGTTTTTCTTATGATACGATCAAACAAACCAAAATGGGATAATTATTTTTGTGTCCCTAGTTGTGTCCCACTCAGTTGTTTTGCGTTGCCCAAGGCACTTCACTCCTCTTATGCATTTGCCTTTGACCACCCTTTGACCGTTTGCTCGTCGCTTTGAAAACTTCATAATAAATTCATATTAACTTGGGAAAATGCAAATAAGATATCAAAATGTTCAGAAAAACATCATCTATATGTGCATGTCATTTGTATTACAAAAGTGTTGTTCATACATTTTTAGGTTTAATAATATTAATAACATCGTGTGGTTTAAACAACACTTTCCTCGTGAATGCAAATGACATGCACATATAGGTGATGTTTTTCTAAACATTTTGATATCGTATTTGTAATTTTCCGAGTTAATATGAATTTGTTATGAACTTTTTAAAGTGACAGTCAAACGGTCAAGAAGTGGCTTGGGCAGGACCTTGGAAACTAGAGACAAAACAGCTGAATGGGACACAACTAGGGGCATAAAATTGAGTATCCCAACCAAAATTCTACATATAGGATTATGTTTTTCCTCTCAGCTAAAGAGACCCTGAAACAGTTACAGAAGGAAAGGGCTTGTCCGAGATGCAAGGATTTCTCAGGCTCCCGGGTATTCGAATTATTTTATGAGATTATTAGTACTTATATTTTTGGCATTGAACTGCATAACTGAACTAATTTTGGCACTACTATTTTATGAGATCATGACAGGAACCATCTTCTCGGCAAAACTGTTGCGTCTTAAACGTGAAATAGCATGACCAGTCCACCACTGAGATACAAGTCAAACTACTACAGACTACTAAGTTTTGCCAAATATATTTTAAGTTAAACCGAAGAGATTGTGCAAGTGTAAATTTCAGCTTCTGTTTCATCTGTGCTTCCAAATACACTACTCTCTCAACGAAATGGGAGGTTAATATTATCTAAACGATGATATCACGAGCTCTCAGTTGTATCCATCTTCGAAGCTTCCTCGACGCCCTTGAAGGCCACTCGCAGCTTCCTCAGCGATGACACTTTCTTGCCATTGCTCTCCGCCATACCACTAACATGCACAGTAGCAAATGGGGTTCCTTTAAGGAGCTCAAACATGGGGATGCTCAGGTTTGGCCGTGTCATCTGCTCAAGAACTTCTGGCGACTGCATGTACAGATTGTTGCCTCCGTGCGTTACGCTAGCTTTTGACATCAGCAATTTGGGGTGCTCCTCAAGCATCTTGATGAACTGTCCATGATAAGTGGAAAGGGGATTCAGAAATCTACAGGCACACAGGCTCCGTATGCACAACAGTACATTCTCTATTCAGTGCCATTTTAGAATTATATGTTGATGCAACTAGGAACATAAACCTAGGTATTAAACTGCCTAGTCTTTGTGTCAGTGAGGAAGTGTTTTCTTTTCAACTTTCTCGTTGTTCAGAATATAGTAAAACCCACTATTTGCTTTATTTATAAAGCGGGGCGAAAGCCTTTTTGGGTAAAACCCACTATTTTGAAATACCATTTTGCTGAAAATACGGCACATGTTTTGAAGTTTGCAGGCAATGCAGCAAAATATACTTGTCTTTTGAGCCAAATGATGTATTTTTTTACATGATGAATGCATTCATGTATGTGCACGTGTGAGCTAAATAAAACTTCATGTTTATGTATTTGAAAGTTAACATCTTAGCACCATCCATATTTTGTGTACATATGTAGTTCATGATTCATCTCAGCCCCTTTCAAGTCGATATATACCTTCATTATACGAATAGATGTGCACAAGGTATGCAAGTTTTTATGATTTGAGTGTTACTGACCTCCGAAAGCGTCGATGTTGTATCCAGCTCAATAAGGGTACCAGGCCCACATACAAGGCAATCTGTATCTCTAACAAACTCTGTGACTTTAATATGAGTTCCTACAAGACCATTGTACCTGCATGAGAACATAAAATAACTGTTAGGCTCTTCAAATTGGCAATGCGTCATGTTTTTGTAACCGAAATGCATCTCCTTTAGATATGGTTGTCAAACAAGTTACCAGCAACAATACCATGTGGTGTATGTAAACAATATTTTGAGGGAATATGGCGACATATGATACAATAAGTCAATAACCAATTTTAACCAAATGATTTCAACCAATCAAGGATAGAATAGAATGCTATCACAAGACAAAAAAAGAACCTCAAGCAAATAATAGCTATGTAGTTTGGAATGAAAAATAATATTTATTTGCCACATGATTAAGAGAAAATAATAGCTAGCCAAACACCCAAATCAATAGGAGCAATTCAAGCAAATTAGATTCATAATGCGCCACATTGCTAATGAAGCTTTACTTCTGAATGTGTGCGCTCAAATAACCGAAGAGTTTCTTTCAACAAGCTGTATTTGTCTCGAAATCAGAAAGTTTGCATGTTCCTTTTTCAAAAAAGCTTTGCATGCGAGATATTGCCTACCGCGAACAGACGTGAATAATAGTGAAGATTATATGTTTTCCTTTTGTCATCAATTGAAAGTTGGTGTGTATGGTTCATTTATAATTTATTATCTAAAATATTAGTCTGTTTGGAATCTGTTGCTTAGGTTGTCAGACATGTGCGCCTGCAGTTTTATCCAGTTCATACACTGAAATAAACTCAGGTGAGTGAAATGAACCATTACAAGTAATACAACATGAATCAACCTATCATTTTCTGAATACTCTTATGGTGTGCCTTCCTGACTAACCAATGCATGGTCCACTTTGCTGCAGGAGTTTTGGCATGTATGTTTTGCATTCAAACAGTAATAGTTTTGGCTAAAAGATAAGAATAAAAGTATTTACAAGTAACACGATAAAAAAACTTCGGTCTTACTTTTTGGGGATACCGACTATTTGAGTAACAGAGTAAGAATGGGAGTAATGCAACTCACGTGAGATAATTTGACACGCTTTTGCTGCAGCCAGAGACAAGCTTCAAAGCTTCAAGTGCACATGCGGCAGAAATAATTGCATTTGTTGAAGCAATAGCTGGGATGATATTCTTGACAACACCCTGTAATCAGGAATACAAATTTCAATGCCCTCTTAAAATTAACAACTCTGTGCTTCCTGATTCCAAGATGTATACAACAGAAAAAATAATAAAATTGTACTTGGGTCATCTAAATAACTGAGAATCCAAATTAATTGGCCTGAAGGAATATAGAGGGATAAGAAAATTTGCAGATTAGATCACTGGCGCAACAATAGCAAAAATGCCTCCACATACTACGAAATGTGAAAAGGTTCTCTCTGAAATGCCTACTATCTGAAGGACACTAAGATACATTCTAAGTTGTGGGATTCCCATTAAGCGGTGGTAATTTTATTTTATAATTGACATTAAGTAGGCGGATGTAACAGACCAAAGAAGCATCAGTGGCATATAGAGAATTAGTTGCTGATAAACTAACTAAATGGCACAAAAACTTCTGTCAGAAGAAAAAATTGGACATAACGCAATACTGTGGAAATTAAACATTGACAAGCATGCTGAAGCTGCATAGGTGACAGCTAAATCATGTGTGAATAGATATTTTTTTGCACAAAGCAAAAGAGCAGCATGCAGAAAAGAGACAGAGATTATTGTGTGAATAGATATTTATTCAGAAAAATCATATGTAGGTGGATTACAAGGCTAGTTAACTTTAAACGTTGCTATGATTAAACAAAACTTACACAAGTTATAAACTAAGACCATTCTTATTTACAACTTCTTAAATATCAATCTGTCCACTATTGAAGTGGATAATGCTACCAGTGCCAGCTTGCCCATAGTGCAAACCTGCACACAGCCTAATCCAACTACACAATGATTATAACAGCAAATACTAGTAGCAAAATCACCTACTATTGGAGCACAGCAGACTACTAGAAAAACGAGATAATCTTAACAGGGCGGAATTTGGAGTATATGGCAGATATTGAATTTGAGCTGCATCCACACTCACTCACAAAACTTCCGACCAACCCAGCACTGGAATTTTCACCTTGCCAGCACAATATTGTTGGCCCCCTTTAACATGAATTTAACGTAATAAGGGTGGGTTTGCTTTGATATATAAAGGTATAAATAACAAAATACTATGATTCTGCCAAGAATTTTGATTGTTATTAGTTTTACGATAGAATGCATTATTAACAAGGGCACAAGCACAGTTCACAATAGAGGAGTATAACATTGAAACATTCTGGGATAGATAGGGATTAAAGTTACATCTTAGGCCTGGAGAATAAATAAACGGAGAAGATGACACACCTGAGTCAAAGAATACGTAACTCCGGAAATACCAAAAAGTTCTGCTCTCTTTAAAGCCTGTCAAGTATACATGACAAAAGATTAGACAGAAAAAAAGATAGGACACTATATAATTTTGTATGTCATCACACTAGAGCAAACCTCTGAATAAATCCACTGCATATGTTCTGTATCATCAGCATCAAAAGGTTTTCCACTGTGAACCTACAAGACAAAATATATTTGTTACAAATGAAAATAAATTAAAGGGCAAATTACAGATACAAGAATTATACCTCGTCCCATTTGATCAAATGAGCATACTCAATGCAATGAGCTGCAGTTCTTGGAGTCTCAGCAAGGGTACATAAGGGAAACTTGACCTGGGGAGGAAAAAGCCATATGTTGCATTCAAAGCAAGGCGTCGTCCCTGGTATAATGACTCTAGCGTGACCTTTGAAACCTTCTGTCCCACCATCTACCATAGGTTTAACTGTCTCCTGGACTGGTTTGTCGTCTGCGTCATACTCTGCAATTTCAAAGACATACCGGCATCAGTACATAAATGAAGGATATTATGAGTTTCATTGTGTAAATGTACTAGTTTCTCATCATTTGAGTCATAAACGGGAAAATACTACCTGTATTAAATTAGAGAACCTTGATTTTATCATTTTATGTGCAGCCCAACATACCGTTTTACTTGGGATGGAAATATTAACACAGAACAGTATTGATTCACATTTATCTCTAGCACTTTTTTTGCAAAACTTTCTTCAGTCTCAATCTATAGTTGCTATGAATGTGCATGTTATAGTCACTTGCAAATTTAAATTGGAATTTATACAAGGAAAGGACATATGAACACATTGCCGACCAAAGATATTTACTAGTTGAAGCCTTCTTTCCAAGTAAAAGACTAGAGATCCATAAAAACGGCATTGAAATATATACCTAAGAAACCACAAGCCACAGAATTGATGTAGCTTCGAGCTTCAATTGAGTCCAGACCAAGAACAATTATTTGGAACTGATTATAGAACTCTAGCTCTTTATCTTCAATCCTACAAAAATGGGGCACAATGTTCACTCCACTAACTCGCTCCATAACCCTCTTCGCAGCTACTTCAGCCTTGGGCTTCCCAACGTCTTGAATCCTGTACAAAATCACATGCAATGCTCATTGAGATGGTAACATTACAGAGAAACGTAAATAGAACATGCAAAATCCAAACAGATATACAGTTGATGCCGCAATAAAGTGAGGTTTTGGCCTTACTCGATGAGTAAGGCTTGGTTTGCAGTTGTTGTCCTGTGCAGTGCTTATGTTTACAGCTGCTGTCAATTCAATTATTTATTGTGTGTGTGAGAATCTATCACTGGTTTGGCAATCATACTGAAGTTAGACAAAGTGTCGTATTCAATGATTGGCCTCCAATGATCTTGCATGTTTATGACCACAATAATTGTTTGGCTGCTTGCAACTTGATTAAGAACAGGTAGCGTTTCAAAAAAAAAATTAAGAACAGGTAGCAAAACATACAGTATCTATCTAATATCTTAGAAGGGATTCAATGACACAAGATTATCATAATCCACCGTATACCATGCTGACCAAATTTTATGGAGAATGAGGATTCCTTTTTTACCAATATATTTGTTATTGCTTCAGAAACTCGCATAATATTTATCTAATATATACCATGGATAATGCGTTCTTGTAGTTATCTAATTTCTAATGTACCATGCCCACATAATATTTTCCAAATGCTGATATATTGTTGACATCACATCACATGGGACAAAAGTATATGTTAACCTGAAATCCTCTCTACTGTTCCTCACTTCCGGTCACTCAGAACTTGCAAATAATTGAACCCAGTTTCATTTTAGAGGACCTAACAGTAGAACGTCCTTCTATTTATCTATTCTCCAATCCGTACATTGCTCACTATCTATGCAAGCCAGAAATATTATCCCGTGGAGCAAACAACCTTAAATCTAGCGCTTAGCACGTGAACAAGGCAGCAAAGTTTAATACCACTATACTGCATAAACCCTATTCTTGTGTATAATCAGAAGGACTGGGTGTCGAGAAGGACCTGAAGAGGAACTGGCGGTTGAGGTTGGAGACGTCGATGGTGTCCATGTCGATGACGTGCAGGTTCTTGAACCCGGAGAGGGCGAGGTCCTTGAGGAGCTCGCAGCCCAGCCCGCCCGCCCCCACCACCAGCACCTCGACGTAGCTCCCAATAAGGTCCCGCAGCTGCAAGCACGGCGCAAGTAGCCGATTCAGTGTGAAATCGCGAGAAGGATCGAAAACGCCGGACAGGGGTTGGAGCGGTGGCGGCGGCGGCTCACCACGGGGCTGGGATCGAAGGTGGAGTGAACGAGGTTCCCGGGGCGGGAGAGGAGCATGTCCAGGTCTCTCCACCTTTCGGGCTCCGTTGGCGGCGGCGCCGCCGCGTCGGGGGAAGCCATCTCGCCTGCCTTTGGACGGGGGAATCTGTAGGATGTATCGTAGTCGAGGCGCCGAGGGTAGGGCGTGCGGCCGAGGTGGGGGAAGGAGACGAGAGAAATAACTCAGGACCTTGGAGTGTGCGGCTAGGATGCGTGATTTGTCAGATCGGACGGCTGCGGTTAGAGGCTGCAGCGCAAGGCAGCAAGCCCAGAGCAAGCCTGGCCCCTCGAGCCTAGGTGAGCTAAAACAGTGAGAAAACCAACATCTGCATCTATTAGGACGTGTTTGGTTGGTCGCATTAGGTTGGGCCAGACCCGTGCGGAAAGAATCTGACTTATTTGATTGCCTGAGCTGTATCAAAAACCTGGCCCGCACGAACCTCAAAGTAGGCATCAGCCTGTCTCTGGAGGAACGGCCGAATCGGTCATTTTTTTGTGGTCCAGGCTCGCTCGAGCCACGTATGGCGAGCGCCTGCACGCCTTAGGACGCGCGGGAGACGACGTGATTGCTCATAACTCCCCACGCCCTCCCTCGTCACCTCCCTCGCCGGTTCACACCCACTCCCTCTCTCTCACCTCACCGCCCGTTCGGTTTCTCCGATGGCCACGCCGGCGTCTCGCCACGCCCCACCCACTCCGGTCATCGCCGGCAGCAATCCCATCCAAGAGAGGTGGGTTGACGGCCACTCCGCGGCCGGAGTAGATCTGGCGGCGGCACTGCGAGCTCCCTCCCCTGTCTGCATCATGCCGCCGCCCCGGGCCAATGCAGCGCCGGCACCGGTCGCTCCGGCTCCGCCACCGGAGCCGGTGGTCCTCTCCATCGGCTCAAACATCGCGGGGATCCAATACCTGCCGGCGGCGTCCTTTGCAGGCCCCCCCCCATAAGAGAGGTTTTCTCATCTGCGTCCGGTGCAAGGGGAGGGGATCTCGAGGACGCCGGTGTCATCTTCGGGCCGGTGCAAGGGGAGGGGATCTCGAGGACGCCGGTGTCATCTTCGAGCCGGTGCAAGGGGAGGGGATCTCGAGGACGCCGACGTCATCTTCGAGCCGGCGCAAGCTGAGGTGCACGGCCGCGGCCCTGGGAATGGTCGGGTCCTCTTCATCGGCGGCGGCAGCACCCCTCTTCCAGCCGGAGTTTTCACCACGGCTAGCGTACGCTACACCGCCAACCCCCACTGTAAGCTCTCTAATCCTCCTCTGCTTCTTAGTTGGGGTTCTTAGGGTAGTTCATAGTGTGCTAGAATAGATTGTGGCCCGTACATTCGATCCCATTCGACTGGATTCTACTAGATACGACCGGATTCGGTGATAATCCACTGTTTTGGGGATGAACAAGAGTGCATGTTTACTTTGTTCATCCCATATTCCTAGATTGTACATAATGTAGTGGTAGCTTGCATCGTTTTAGTGTCACATTGTTACTTTCTACTGCCAAATTGTTAGTTTGTGGTGCCACATTATGTGTTCTTGATGCTAATACTAGTGTATATGATACTGTTGTTAGTTCTTACTGATGTTGTTCATGCTACTCTTTTGCTGCTATTATTGGTGCTACTCTTCTTGCTGTTGTTGTTATGTTGCTCTTGTTGCTAGGGTACGTGAGTGCATGTGGCATGCAAGTAGGACATACCTAAATGCCAAAAATAGTATGTGCAAGTAGGACATGTGAGCGGTGGTTTCATATGACCAGTGTTAGCACTGATAATTATAACTGTCGGCGTTCTGGGAACGGGGGTCCCCAGACTTGCCTGCCTGCGGCCTACGGCGTGGCTCAAAGGGGGGCCAGCATGGCCCATCTTCACCAACACAGACCCAGGACCCTCACGAGGGGCCAAGCCTCGCGGGGCGGACGACGCAGAGCTTCCTCAGGTACGGCCTCATCAGGCTGGCTCGCGAGGAGGCGGAGAGATCAAGGCGGGGTACCTCACGAGGTGCCCGTGACGCAAGCCATCACGACCAAAGGCGCCAGGCGGGTGCCAGCCCGCGCAGCGTCCTCCTTTCCTCTTTGGTGCAAAGGGAGCAAGCGTAGCCGCGGAGTACCGAGGCATCAGGCAAAGGTTGCCATTTCGGTGCAACAAGACCAAGACCAGGAGGACTGCAAGACGGAGGTCATCGTGGAGCCCAAGACGGCGTCACCACCAGAGCTTTGTGCAGGCAAAGACTACTTTTGTTAGGATAGCTAGTACTAGCTGTCCCCCTTCAAATTAGCCCGCCATTGTTGGCTCCCTTCCCGCTCGATATTTGGAAAGAGGACCAGGACCTCTATAAATAGGACTAGCCACCCCAGGGAAGAGGGGATCGAGAATCAGAGAGAGAGAGAATCAAGAATTAGAGAATTAGAGAGAGAGAGAGAAGGGAGACTGAACTCCTCCCAGCAGTTCATCGCCCCAGCCAAGAGCAG
This sequence comes from Triticum urartu, assembly GCF_003073215.2. NCBI lineage: Eukaryota > Viridiplantae > Streptophyta > Magnoliopsida > Poales > Poaceae > Triticum > Triticum urartu. Next base: position 232,555,214 of record NC_053024.1, on the reverse strand, counting down.
ACCCTCGCGAGGCTGTTCTTCCTTGTATTGTTCATCATCATCAGCCCAAGAGGCAATCCACCACACCACCCACTGGAGTAGGGTATTACACCACAACGGTGGCCCGAACCAGTATAAACCCTGTGTCATTCGTGTTGTTCTTTCCACAGCTTAGATCTTAGCGAGGCGGAGGGGTGCAGGTAGGTAGGAGGCGAAATCTCCGCGCACATCCCAGTGTTCGAACCTCAAGGGTCTGCCGGAACCCGAAATCTGACATTTGGCGCGCCAGGTAGGGGTGCGCCGGAATTCGTCTTCCACCGCCCCGTTCTCCTCCGACCATCGCGCCCATGTCTAACGCTCGTCGTGCCCGCGCCGAGCGCCGGGCCGCTCTCGCTTCCCGTGTCGCCCAGACGGCTCCTGTCGGCGGGCGTCCTCGCCGTTCCCCGTCACCTGCCGTCAACGCCGCCACCGGCCCGGCGGGGGACGAGCAGCAAGCATCGTCTCAGCATCCGTCCGTGCGGCAAGACGGCCGCACCGCTACTCCCTCGCTCACCCCAGCTGGTTCTTCGTCCCGCGCGCTCCGCCCACCCATGGAGGCTTGAGTTGCGCTCATCGCGGCAAACGAGCTCCTGTGCTACCGACCCGTCGACGACGTCTACGAAGAATGGCTCGACCGCGTCGCCGAGCTCGTCCGCGCCGCAGGGGGCTCTCCTGCGCCGTCCGCTCCGCTGCACCGCACCCCGCCCCGCGCGGGCGACGAAGCTCCGGCGGCGCCCCGGCTGCCTCCTCCACAAGAAGGCGCCATGGCTCCAAGGCACGTGGCCCCTGGGCAGAACCCGCTCCGTCAGGTGCCAGCGCGGCAAGAGCAGAGCTGCCAAGAAGTCCCTCGCCCGCAAGAAGCTGCCCGGGCGCTCCCTATTCCAGCACGTCGTGACCATGCTCCTGCTCCCGCACGTCAAGACCCAGCTGCAGCGCGTGGGGACATGCAAGACCAAGCTCTCCGTCACCCAAGGCCTCCCGTGGCCACGGCAGGCTGCCGCGCCTTCACCATCGAGCTACGCAGCGTCGCGTGGCCCGGCAAGTTCAAGCCGGACCTGCCTCCTTGTTACGATGGCACGGCTGACCCTGCGGAGTTCCTCCAGCTCTATGAGCTGGGCATCGAAGCTGCCAACGGAGACGAGAAGGTCATGGCGAACTGGTTTCCCATGGCGCTCAAGGACGGGGCCCGCACCTGGCTCCTGAACCTGGCTTTGGGCACGATCTCCTCCTGGGACGAGATGCGCACCCGCTTCATCGCCAACTTCCAAGGTACTCGCGACCGGCCCCCGCCGTGAGCGACATGCGCCGCATCAAGCAACAACCCGGGGAGACCCTGCAGAAGTACATCCAGCGCTTCAACAACGCACGCCTCAAGATTCCCAAGGTGACCGAGGAGGCCATCATCTCAGCCTTCTCCGACGGCGTGCACAATGTCAAGATGAAGGAGGAGCTGGCGATGCATGAAGACCTGTGCACTTCCTTGGAGCTGTTCAACTTGGCGACCAAGTGCGCCAGGGCTGAGGAAGGGCGTCTCTCCCTCCTCGAGTTGCCTGCCGCAGACCTAGAAGAGAAGAAGCCCAAGGCCAAGGATGTGAAGCGCAAGGGGGCTGCCATGCTCGCAGCAGAACCAGACACCAAGCGGGGAAGAGATCAACCCGAACCTTCCAAGGGCAGCCGGTACTGTGTGTACCACGACCTCCACACCCACAACACCAACGAATGTCAAGAGCTCCGAGCTGTGCGAGAAGGAAGGATCGCCGTCGCCCCGACCGCGGTGACCGGGGCTACGGTCGAGGAGGAGGAAGGAACGCAGGACACTGGGAAGACCGTGGCCCGCGCCAAGGGTGGCGTGATCAACCTCGCGAGGATCACTGGCAAGACCCGCCTCGCGAGGGAGACTAGAGGGATCAGCCTCGCGAGGATCGCCCGCATGGCAACGCAGGCCTCCCTCCGCTGCCGCCGCAGCCAAGGAGAAACGAGGACCGCCACCAAGACGAGGGGGCTGGGGGCTTCCAGGAGCCGCGCGCGATCGCCTGCATCCTAGACGGGGCTCAGGCCCCAGCCTCTCAACGCATCTTCAAGCAGTTCGCCCACGAAGTGAATGCAGTCCTCCCCAGGCTTGAAGCCACGCGCCCTCTCAGGTGGTCGGCGTGCGCCATCACGTTCAGCTCAGTAGATCAGCTCAAGTGTGCAGCTACAGCCGGAGTCCTCCCGATGCTTTGTTCCCCAATCATCAGCAACGTGGTGGTCACCAGGACCCTCATCGATGGCGGGGCAGGGCTCAACGTCCTGTCCGTGGAAACATTCAACAATCTCCAAGTGCCCTACAGCCAGCTTCAGCCAACCAAGCCCTTCTCCGGAATCACCGACGGCTCCACGGTCCCGATTGGGCAGGTCCGCCTCCCTGTCACCTTCGGGGCACGCGACAACTACTGCACCGAGCTCATCGACTTCGACGTCGCTCACATTCGCCTGTCGTACAACGCCATCCTTGGGTACCCATTCTGGCCAAGTTCATGGCCGTAACTCACCACGGCTACAACGTCCTCAAGATGCCAGGAAGTGGCGGAGTCATCACGGTGCCCTGTGAAGAGAAGGACGCGGTGTGTTCCCTGGAACGAGCCTTTCAGGCCGCGTCACTGGAAGACCCGGGTCGCGGAAGCAGGAGGCTTCCCGAGACCGCCCCCAAGAAGAAGAAGACATTGTCCGGCCCGGCCCCTCAGGAGGCAGGCCCCTCTGGGCCCGTGCCTTCCCAGGGGGAACCTCCTTCCGTCACATAGGAAAGCGCGCCCGGCGCCCTCCTCAGGCAGGGCTCGGGGGCTCTCCCCTGGAGGGCCACCGACCTGGCTAGGGTCACGAGGGAGGCGCTTGGGCAACACATGGAGGCGTGTTTCGAAGCACGTTTCCCTCAAGAAGGAGTAAGGCAAGGAGAGCCAGACCCTCAGGAGTTCGTCAGCAAGGCCATTCAGGAGCTACAGGAGTCAAGGGTCATGAAAGGCGGCCGCCGTCTACCAGCAGTGGCTCCCCATCCAGGCGAGGATGGTGGGCTGCGCGTCTGCATCGACATACCAGGGCTCAACCGAGTCACCTCTCTGGAGCGCCTCTGGCCCTCGCGAGTGGGGCGCTACGGAGGTCCACCCCACAGCTACGTTCGCATGCCTTACGGCTTGCCGAACGCGGCTGTCACGCACCAGCGCCTCACGAGGGGCACCATGGAGGCACAAGAGGCCAGGCGTTCCGCAGCCCTGGCGGAGATGGAGATGGTCCGCAGAGAGCCACCAGCGCCTCCGGAGCCTCCCGAGGCCCCTGGGCCTGGGGGCTCGTGAGGATCGGCTTCCGCAGCCCACCGAGTCTGCTACACCAACACCCCTTCGTCCTCAATGTCATCAGGTGACATCTTTCAAGTTTCACTTCCAGCTGGGAGCGCCCCCCCAGGGTGCATTATTCCCAGGCTGCGTGGGTCCGTCCCTGCGGCATGTATCCCTTTTATTTCATGTTGTTAGCTTACCTTGTTGGGGGCGCCCCTCGGGCTGCATGATCCCCAAGTCGCTCGGGCCAGACCCAGTGATGTCTGCCTTCCCAGCATCTATTTGAATGAATCCACTCCTTTCGCGGCTAATGTGTTTGACCTAGCTGCCCGCTCAACTGACGCCAACTAACGGAACTGCTCTCAAACGGCACAACGCTTGCACATGGGTCCGTCCCTGCAACGCCGACAAACCTGAATGGCTGAGCTCTGGCCGCGGCAGCCCCACATGGCGCCACCTCGTCAAGCCTTCAGTGCCTCGTACCCCTCGGAAGCAACCAACGGCTGACTGTCAATTGTCACGGCAACCCCTCGTTTTTCTATGATGGGTCTACAGGATCTCCAGAAGGAGCTGCGTCAGGCGAGGCCCTTGCGGTGTCTCCTTCGCTCTCACCCGCGCGAACCGCTTGCATGTTAAAGGGGGGTGCCTGAGCATCGCGACTCAGGGCTCCTACTGGCTCTCCAGCCCTCACCCTCTGGCCTTGTCCACGGCATCGCGACCTGGCATACCAGCGACGGCTGAGACTCGCTCGAGGGCCGGGACCCGAGGACGTAGAGCAGAAAGGGGAGCAAAGGCGAGGGGGGAGCAGAAAGGGGAGCAAAGGCGAGGGGGAGGGACACGCGAGGACCTCGCCGAGCAACCTCACGCCTGCCGATGCACGGACCCGGCGACACACTAGAGAGCGACCCCTGATTCTCGAGATAAGTCACCACCTGGAAGCACCAGCTACCGTGGCACCATCCCCGCACCTAATGCAATCCCGTGTTAGCGACGCCGCTCTCCTTTCTCACCGAACAACGGCTACTTGAGCGCCAAAGGGGACCTCCTGAGCATCGTGAGTCAGGGGCTCTTATCGGACTCCGGGTCGCTCACCTCCTGGCCTTGACCACGGCATAGCGACCTGGCATACCAGCGACAGCTGAAGCCGCCTTGGGACTGGGACCTGTCGGCGCAAAGCACCAAGCCCTCGTGAGGTTCGAAAGGGAGGACTGAGCTAAGACAGAATGAGCAACTCGCACAGTTCTATGACAAGGGTTGTATTAACAAAACAGGATCACAGGCACCTTACAAGCCCCCACGGGACGCGTCTTTGATTCCTCGCAAGGAACAGATCCTAAAGGGACGCTAACTACGCGCGCCCCTACAAAAGACGCCATCATCAACAGTGGGCCGTCAAGCACCGGCGCCAACCCCATCCAGATCAGAGTCGGCGGCGGCCTGACGAGCCCGCCCTGCTCCAGGAGCGGCACCGGCTCGGGGGCTCATAGCTGTCGTCGCTCGTCTCCGGAGTCGCGAAGAGCTCGCCGGAGTCACTGGAGCCTCTGACGCCTCCACCACCTGAGGAGCCGCCAAGGGAGCGGTTGGCGGGCCCAGTCCTCGTCGCGGCAGGGTCCTGGCCACCTTCCCCGGGGCAGCACTCCAGCCAGCGCCCGCTCGCGTCGAAGACCTTGAAGAGCATCACCGAAGCACCATCATAATCCAAGTGGACCGCGAAGACGCCCCTTACCCTGCAAACCCGGGCGATTTCGCTCCAGCCTCGAGTCATGAAGACCTCGCCCGGGGCAACGACCGTGACCTCTGCCTCGGTCGCGAGGGTGCTGCAGCCGGCGTGCTGCAGCCAAAGCTCCAGGGGCTCTCCCTGCGGGACGATGGAGGCGAAGAAGGGAGGAAGGCAAACCCAAGACTAAGGAGGCATGGCGACGTGGAGCACGAGCTCTCGGGAGGAGCCCTCGGTATGGACCCCAGGGGGGACGACCCACACCTTCGTGACCCGTCGGCGCCGACGGCGGCGCCGCCCATGGCGATCAGCATCAGCTCCTTCAGGGCCCTCGATGTGGGCATACAAGGGAAGAGGGAACCCCGGCGGTGCCCGCACGCACCAAGGCCTCGGCACATGGGCCCCCTCGTCCGGGCCACGAAGGACGAGCCGTTTCTTCGGCGAGAGCGGGTCAGGTTCCTCTCGGGGAGCCTTTCCCTTCTCTACCGTCGAGAACCGGCGGATCGGAGCCATCGCAGCAAGACGGAGCAAGGACCGGGAAGAAGGAGAAGCAAGGGGGGATGAACTGGAAGGGCGCACGTCGCTTCGTACTTATAGCCGGCGAAGGCCAACCGTCGACCCCCATGATCGCAGGTAATCATGACCCGCTTTGCATGCAAGGACTTGTCCAATCCGTGCAGTTGCCGAGGCGCCATGGGGAAGTGGAGACGCCCACGTCCAATCAACCGCCACGCGGCGCCCAAGGCCGCAGGCTGTTAGGGCCCGCGGCGCTTCGCTCTTGCCCTTCCGCCTTCCTGCACGGCCAAGTCCGGGCGCGCCTTGGGCCCGGGGGCTACTGTCGGCGTTCTGGGAACGGGGGTCCCCAGACTTGCCTGCCTGCGGCCTGCGGTGTGGCTCAAAGGGGGGCCCAGCACAGCCCATCTTCACCAACACAGACCCAGGACCCTCGCGTGGGGCCAAGCCTCGCGAGGTGGACGACGCGGAGCTTCCTCAAGCACGGCCTCATCGGGTTGGCTCGCGAGGAGGCGGAGAGATCAAGGAGGGGTACCTCACGAGGTGCCCGTGACACAAGCCATGACGACCAAAGGCGCCAGGCGGGTGCCAGCCCGTGCAGCGTCCTCCTTTCCTCTTTGGTGCAAAGGGAGCAAGCGCAGCCGCGGAGTACCGAGGCATCAGGCAAAGGTTGCCATTTCGGTGCAACAAGACCAAGACCAGGAGGACTGCAAGACGGAGGTCATCGTGGAGCCCAAGACGGCGTCACCACCAGAGCTTTGTGCAGGCGAAGACTACTTTTGTTAGGATAGCTAGTACTAGCTGCCCCCCTTCAAATTAGCCCGCCATTGTTGGCTTCCTTCCCGCTCGATATTTGGGAAGAGGACCAGGGCCTCTATAAATAGGACTAGCCACCCCCAGGGGAGAGGGGATCGAGAATCAGGGAGAGAGAGAATCAAGAATTAGAGAATCAGAGAGAGAGAGAAGGGAGACTGAACTCCTCCCAGCAGTTCATCGCCCCAGCCAAGAGCAGACCCTCGCGAGGCTGTTCTTCCTTGTATTGTTCATCATCATCAGCCCAAAAGGCAATCCACCACACCACCCACTAGAGTAGGGTATTACACCACAACGGTGGCCCGAACCAGTATAAACCCTGTGTCATTTGTGTTGTTCTTTCCACAGCTTAGATCTTAGCGAGGCGGAGGGGTGCAGGTAGGTAGGAGGCGAAATCTCTGCGCGCACCCCAGTGTTCGAACCTCAAGGGTCTGCCGGAACCCAAAGTCCGACAATAACCACTGATTAGAGTAGCATTGATAATGTGTTAGTACTTAGTAGTGATCATTGTAAGTTGTGTTTAGTGAGCATACATCATGTTCTACTTGTTAGCTTTGATGTGTTGCTAATTGATGGCCATCTTGCTGACAAGATAATGAAGGCGGAGTGGGACAGAGTCGGCGGTGGTGCAGGTCGTCGCTGGCGCAGAGGGGGCGGCGGACCTCATCCCCATGAACCGATGGCTGAAGAGGGTGGTGCTCCCTCGCAGGGTGGAGTTCATGCGGATGCCGCTGGGTGCTGGCAGGAGGTCGAGGACGGGGCACGAAGAGGGTGCACGGGAACCTATGAGGTTCTACGTGCAGATCGCTGACCAGGAGGACATCGCCATGATCATCATCCCGCGGCGGTATAGGCCGGTGATGAAGCAACGGCTGGTCAGCGTCCCTCCTTGCACCGTCAGCCTCTCTGCCAATAAGTGGTGCGAGTTTTGGGTCTAGGTGCAGATGTTCAAGGGGCACATGGTGTTGGGGTGCGACTGGGAGTACTTCTGCGGCCGGCACAAGATCGTCCCTGGCGACTTTATCGTCTTCAAGCTCTCTGGCCTGGGGCTCAAGGTGCTAATGTACAACGCCAACAGCTCCAACATCTGCACTGTTCGGTGCACGAGGCACAACTGCGTCGGCAACATCACTCAGGCCTCTAGTTCATCTATCTAGTCTGAACCATGCGTAGTACTCTGAACCATGAGTAGTAGTCTGAACTTAAGTAGTGTAAGTTTGAAATGAAGCCCGGGCGTCTCTTTTGCTGTTAACATGTCCATATTTTGCCCAGGGAGCAGCACCCTAGGGGATAGCAGGGGCATGGGATGCCCTGTTGTTTTAACCTTATGCCTAGTAGCTTACGATATGCCTGTTCTTTGCTTGTTCTTGCTGTTTTTGTGTTGATGTTGATCATAGTGTGTTGTGTGTGTGTGTTGTGTGTTGTCAAATGGGTGGTAACTCCACCACATTTAAAAGGGGTGAGCAGATCAAGCACTTGCACACAACCAAACAGCCGTGCTTTGCATTTGCTCGCACCGAAAGCACAAATACACGCCACCAAATAATTTGCATCCATCTGGGCCTTGATGCAATGCAGGCAACCAATCAACATGCAAATGTTGGTTTTTTGCCTGCATATGCTCGGCCAGGCCCAGTTGGGACAAGTATGCAAAGTGCCCAAAATTGATGCAGGTAACCAAACATGCCCTTAGTTGCATGCATACCATCTAGCATGCATGGGATGTAATGAAAGGTAGCTTGTTTGGTTGCCTGCTTGTTTAGGCACAAACGCAAGGCATGGTGCTTGGTTCCATGCAACACATGTTGTCTGGTAATCTCTTTGGCGAGGTGGTGAGGTTACCAGCACACAGTGGCGTGAAGAATAATCCATAGACACGCAACAGAAGATAGGTGTAAACCATAGCAAGCTGCAATTTTAAATATAGTGCCACACTTAAACATATCAGTTCAAAAGCAAAGCAGTACAATATGAAACTAAACCAGCTAGAGCATAGGAAGGGTTGTCCTAGACGTTTACGGTGAAGGTGTCGTCGTGCTTCTCGCACTTGGTCACCACTTCATTGTCGTCTTCGTGCTTCCCGCGCTTATCACCACTTCAATGTCGTCATTGTTGAAGACGATGACCTTGAGCGTGGCGGGTCTCAGCAGCTTGAACGTCACCATGCAGCCGATCTTGATCTGATGAACGACGGCGAAGGGGGCCCAATCCTGATTGAGGGTCACCCTGTCATCCATCAGCCGTACAGTGACCCTTCATGAGCAGCCGATGTTCATCCTCGGTTTTCACCTCTTGCGACACGGCCGGGAAGTGCTTGCTGAAGTCTAGGAGCATCAGGATGCACTCAAGCTGAGGGGCAAGGATCACATTGCAGAAGTGGGTTGGACCACTCTCCTCATGGTAGTGCCCTTAGTTCTGGTGCTCCCCTCTAGGGGGCTCCTCCGACACCACGTCGTCATCCGTGGCCACCTCCTCAGGTGTGGTTGGCACAACCTCCATGGGTGGCACCACCTCCTTGCCCTTCTCCATGGACGGCACCACCTCCTTTCCCTTGTTCTCCGTGTCAATCTACATTACAAAGAGCACGCATTATGAAGAGCACAAAGTTCCTAGGTCGGTCGCCATTAAAACCTATCATCCATAACCCCTTTATTTACCCATCTGCACGGTCACTACTTACCCACCATCTTACTCGGTTATCTCTCTGACTCTCACTCTTCCTCCTATCCATCGCCATGAACTCCAGCAGCAACTCCAGCCTCATCCTCAACCCCTTCCCTTGGGAAATCGGATGGAGGGCTTTCTTTCTTGGGTGCTCGCTCAGTGACCGCACCCAAGATCGAGAACACTGTGGAAGTCTGCTTGAACTTCAGCGGCATGGAAGACATGCAGAAAGAGTCAGACGTTGTGGTGAAGAAGGCGACGCCGGAGGAGTTGAAGACGTTGATTCCTGACCCAACGAAGGGCGCCATGTCAGTCGACATGTGGCACCCCGGCTTAGAGAGACCGGAACACCCCGTATTCCAGCCCAGAGATCAAGTCTTCTGTAATACGGCACTGCTTGGCATAGAACAAATCAGCACTTTACTACAAATACTTGAGGTACAAGGGTTTTGATATCACAAAGGCTCGTCGGCATGGTGACACTACGCCTGCTTAGGTAGTTCTATGCTAGCAACGGAACAAATCATAGCAGCGAAATGACTTCTAGCAGCGGAACAACGACAAACGGTGATTACATCCACTCCAAAGGGACTCTGGCTGGGACACATCCTAGCACGCCAACTCCAGATCCTTGACAAGAAATCAATCACAACATTATCTACAATCTGCTGATTGATACGTCTCCATCGTACCTACTTTTCCAAACTCTTTTCCCCTTGTTTTGGACTCTAATTTGCATGATTTGAATGGAACTAACCAGAACTGACGTTGTTTTCAGCAGAATTGACTTGGTGTTATTTTTGTGCAGAAATAAAAGTTCTCGAAATAACCTAAAAATTTACGGATAATATTTTTGGAATATATAAAAAATATTGGCGAAAGAATCAACCAGAGGGGGTCCACCCATTGGCCACAAGCCTGGGGGCACCCCCTGGGGTGCGCCTAGGTGGCTTGTGGCCCCCTGGACCTCCTCCGACCCTAATTCCAATGCTATATATTCACATCCGGAGAGAAAAAAATCAGAGAGAAGGATTCATCGTGTTTTACGATACGGAGCCGTCGTTGCCTCCCGTTCTTCATCGGGAGGATTGGTCTGGAGTCCGTTCGGGCTCCGGATAGGGGGATTCATCGCCATCATCATCACCAACCTTCCTCCTGAAGGAAATATGCCCTAGAGGCAATAATAAAGTTATTATTTATTTCCTTATATCATGATAAATGTTTATTATTCATGCTAGAATTGTATTAACCGGAAACGTAATACTTGTGTGAATACATAGACAAACAAAGTGTCACTAGTATGCCTCTACTTGACTAGCTCGTTAATCGAAGATGGTTATGTTTCCTAACCATAGACATGAGTTGTCATTTGATTAACGGGATCACATCATTAGGAGAATGATGTGATTGACATGACCCATTCCATTAGCTTAGCACCTGATCGTTTA